>NW_027649952.1:32500-297604 GCF_965287045.1 Carcharhinus amblyrhynchos | reverse complement strand
CACTGAGACACAGAGACACTGAGACACAGAGACACTGGGACTCTGAGACACTAGACATTGAGACACTGAGACGCAGAGACACTGAGACTCTGAGACACTGAGACACTGAGACACAGAGACACTGAGACACAGAGACACTGAGACTCTGAGACACTGAGACACTGAGACACAGAGACACAGTGACTCTGAGACTGTGAGACACAGAGAAACTGAGGCACTAAGATACTGAGACTCTGAGTCACTGAGGCACTGAGACACAGAGACACTGAGACACAGAGACACAGAGACTCTGTGGCACTGAGACACTGAGACACTGAAACACAAAGACACTGAGACACTGAGACACTGAGGCACTGAGACACAGAGACACTGAGACACAGAGACACAGAGACTCTGAGACACTGAGACACAGAGCCACAGAAACACTGAGACTCTGAGACACTGAGACACAGAGACACAGAGCCACAGAGACACTTAGACTCTGAAAACACTGAGACACAGAGACACTGAGACACAGAGACACAGAGACACTGAGACTCTGAGACATTGAGGCACTGAGACACAGAGACACTGAGACACAGACCCACCGAGACACTGAGACACAGAGGCACTGAGAACCTGAGACACTGAGACACAGAGACACTGAGACACTGAGACTCTGATACACAGAGACACAGAGACTCTGAGACACTGACACACTGAGACACAGAGACACTGAGACTCTGAGGCACAGAGACACAGAGACTCTGAGACACTGAGACACAGAGACACAGGGATACTGAGACTCTGAGACACTGTGACACAGAGACACAGAGACACTGAGACTCTGATACACTGAGACTCTGAGACATAGAGACACTGAGACTCTGAGACACTGAGAGACAGAGACACTGAGACACTGAGACACTGAGACTCTGAGACACTGAGACACAGAGGCACTGAGACACAGAGACACAGAGACACAGAGACACTGAGACACTGACACTCTGAGACACTGAGACACTGAGACACAGAGACACTGAGACTCTGAGGCACTGAGACACGAAGACTCTGAGACACAGAGGCACTGAGACTCTGATACACTGAGACTCTGAGACTCTGAGACACTGAGAGACAGAGACACTGACACACTGAGACACAGAGACACTGAGACTCTGAGACACTGAGACACAGAGGCACTGAGACTCTGAGACACTGAGACACTGAGACACACAGACACAGAGACACAGAGACACAGAGACACTGAGACACAGAGACACTGAGACTCTGAGACACAGAGACACAGAGAAACTGAGACTCTGAGTCACTGAGACACTGAGACGCTGAGGCTCTGAGTCACTGTGACACAGAGACACTGAGACACAGAGACACAGAGACTCTGTGACACTGAGACACTGAGACAAAGAGACACTGAGACACTGAGACACTGAGGCACTGAGACACAGAGAGACTGAGACACAGAGACACAGAAACACTGAGACTCTGTGACACTGAGACACAGAGACACAGAGCCACAGAGACACTTAGACTCTGAGAAACTGAGACATAGAGACACTCAGACTCTGAGACACTGAGACACAGAGACACTGAGACACAGAGACACAGAGACTCTGAGACACTGAGACACAGAGACACAGAGACACTGAGACAAAGAGACACTGAGACACAGAGACTCTGAGACACTAGACACTGAAACACTGAGACACAGAGTCACTGAGACTCTGAGACACTCAGACACAGAGACACAGAGACACAGAGACACTGAGACACAGACACACAGAGACACTGAGACTCTGAGACTCAGAGACACTGAGACACAGAGACACTGTGACTCTGAGACACTGAGACTCTGAGACACAGAGACACATAAACACGGAGACACAGAGACACAGAGACACTGAGACTCTGAGACTCAGAGACACTGAGACTCTGAGACACAGAGACACATAAACACAGAGACACAGAGACACAGAGACACTGAGACTCTGAGACACTGAGACACAGGGACGCTGAGACACTGAGACACAGAGACACTGAGACTCTGAGACACTGAAACACTGAGACACAGAGACACTGTGACTCTGAGACACTGAGACTCTGAGACACAGAGACACAGAAACACTGAGACACAGAGACACAGAGGCACAGAGACACTGAGACTCTGAGACACTGAGACACAGAGACACTGAGACACAGAGACACTGGGACTCTGAGACACTAGACATTGAGACACTGAGACACTGAGACACTGAGACTCTGAGACACTGAGACACTGAGACACAGAGACACTGAGACACAGAGACACTGAGACTCTGAGACACTGAGACACAGAGACACAGTGACTCTGAGACTCTGAGACACAGAGAAACTGAGGCACTGAGACACTGAGACTCTGAGTCACTGAGGCACTGAGACACAGAGACACTGAGACACAGAGACACAGAGACTCTGTGGCACTGAGACACTGAGACACTGAGACAAAGAGACACTGAGACACTGAGACACTGAGGCACTGAGACACAGAGACACTGAGACACAGAGACACAGAGACTCTGAGACACTGAGACACAGAGCCACAGAAACACTGAGACTCTGAGACACTGAGACACAGAGACACAGAGCCACAGAGACACTTAGACTCTGAGACAATGAGACACAGAGACACTGAGACACAGAGACACAGAGACTCTGAGACACTGAGACACAGAGACACTGAGACACGGAGACACAGAGACACTGAGACTCTGAGACATTGAGGCACTGAGACACAGAGACACTGAGACACAGACCCACCGAGACACTGAGACACAGAGACACTGAGAACCTGAGACACTGAGACACAGAGACACTGAGACACAGAGACACTGAGGCACTGAGACACTGAGACACTGAGACACAGAGACTCTGTGACACTGAGACACTGAGACTCTGATACACAGAGACACAGTGACTCTGAGACACTGACACACTGAGACACAGAGACACTGAGACTCTGAGGCACAGAGACACTGAGACTCTGAGACACTGAGAGACAGAGACACTGAGACTCTGAGACACTGAGACACTGAGACACTGAGACACTGAGACTCTGAGACAATGAGACACTGAGACACAGAGACACTGAGACACAGAGACACAGAGACACTGAGACACAGAGACACAGAGACACTGAGACTCTGAGACACTGAGACACAGGGCATAGAGACACTAAGACAAAGAGACACTGAGACACAGAGACTCTGAGACACTAGACACTGAGACACTGAGACACAGAGTCACAGAGACTCTGAGACACTCAGACACAGAGACACAGAGACACTGAGACACAGAGACACAGAGACACTGGGACTCTGAGACTCAGACACACTGAGACATAGAGACACTGTGACTCTGAGACACTGAGACACTGAGACTCTGAGACACAGAGACACATAAACACAGAGACACAGAGACACTGAGACTCTGAGACACTGAGACACTGAGACACAGAGACACAGGGACTCTGAGACACTGAGACACAGAGACATTGAGACTTGAGACACTGAAACACTGAGACACAGAGACACTGTGACTCTGAGACACTGTGACACTGATACTCTGAGACACAGAGACACAGAAACACTGAGACACAGAGACACAGAGGCACTAGACACTGAGAGTCTGAGACACTGAGACACAGAGACACTGGGACTCTGAGACACTAGACATTGAGACACTGAGACACAGAGACACAGAGACACAGAGACACTGAGACACTGAGACTCTGAGACACTGAGACACTGAGACACAGAGACACAGTGGCTCTGAGACTCTGAGACACAGAGAAACCGAGGCACTGAGACACTGAGACTCTGAGTCACTGAGGCACTGAGACACAGAGACACTGAGACACAGAGACACATAGACTCTGTGACACTGAGACACTGAGACAAAGAGACACTGAGACACTGAGACACTGAGGCACTGAGACACAGAGACTCTGAGACACAGAGACACAGAGACTCTGAGACACTGAGACACTGAGACACAGAGCCACAGAAACACTGAGACTCTGAGACACTGAGACACAGAGACATAGAGCCACAGAGACACTTAGACTCTGAGACACTGAGACACTGAGACATAGAGACACTCAGACTCTGAGACACTGAGACACAGAGACACTGAGACCAGAGACACAGAGACTCTGAGACACTGAGACTCTGAGACACTGAGACACGGAGACACAGAGACACTGAGACTCTGAGACACTGAGGCACTGAGATACAGAGACACTGAGACACAGAGCCACCGAGACACTGAGACACAGAGGCACTGAGACCCTGAGACACTGAGACACAGAGACACTGAGACTCTGAGACACTGAGGCACTGAGACACTGAGACACTGAGACAGAGAGACTCTGTGACACTGAGACACTGAGACACTGAGACTCTGATACACAGAGACACAGAGACTCTGAGACACTGACACACTGAGACACAGAGACACTGAGACTCTGAGGCACAGAGACACAGAGACTCTGAGACACTGAGACACAGAGACACAGGGATACTGAGACTCTGAGACACTGTGACACAGAGACACAGAGACACTGAGACTCTGATACACTGAGACTCTGAGACATAGAGACACTGAGACTCTGAGACACTGAGAGACAGAGACACTGAGACACTGAGACACTGAGACACTGAGACTCTGAGACACTGAGACACAGAGGCACTGAGACACAGAGACACAGAGACACTGAGACACTGAGACACTGAGACACTGACACTCTGAGACACTGAGACACTGAGACACAGAGACACTGAGACTCTGAGGCACTGAGACACGAAGACTCTGAGACACAGAGGCACTGAGACTCTGATACACTGAGACTCTGAGACTCTGAGACACTGAGAGACAGAGACACTGACACACTGAGACACAGAGACACTGAGACTCTGAGACACTGAGACACAGAGGCACTGAGACTCTGAGACACTGAGACATTGAGACACACAGACACAGAGACACAGAGACACAGAGACACTGAGACACAGAGACACTGAGACTCTGAGACACAGAGACACAGAGAAACTGAGACTCTGAGTCACTGAGACACTGAGACGCTGAGGCTCTGAGTCACTGTGACACAGAGACACTGAGACTCTGAGACACTGAGACACTGAGACACTGAGACGCAGAGACACTTGGACACAGAGACACTGATACACTGAGACTCTGAGACACGGAGACACGGAGACTCTGAGGCACTGTGACACTGAAACGCAGAGACACAGAGACAAAGAAACACTGAGACACTGAGACACAGAGATACTGAGACACAGAGCCACAGAGACACTGAGACACAGAGACACCGAGACTCTGAGTCATGGAGACACTGAGAGATAGAGACACAGAGACACTGAGACACTGAGACACAGAGACTCTGAGACTCTGAGACTCTGAGACACAGAGACACTGAGACACAGAGACACTGAGACTCTGAGACACAGAGACACTGAGAATCTGAGACACTGAGACACAGAGACTCTGAGACACTGTGACAGAGAAACACAGAAACACTGAGACACTGAGACGCTGAGACACTGAGACACTGAGAAACAGAGACACTGAGACTCTGAGACTCTGAGACACAGAGACACTGAGACTCTGAGACATTGAGACACTGAGACACAGATACACAGTGAATCTGAGATTCTGAGAGACTGAGACACTGAGACACAGACACACTGAGACTCTGAGACACAGAGACACAGTGACACTGAGACACTGAGACTCTGAGACACTGTGACACAGAGATACAGAGACACTGAGACACAGAGAGACTGAGACTCTGAGACACTGTGGCACTGAGACTCTGAGACACAAAGACACTGAGACACTGAGACTCAGAGACACTGAGACTCTGAGACACTGAGGCACTGAGACACTGAGACACAGAGACACAGAGACTCTGAGACTTTGTGACACTGAGACACAGAGACACTGAGACACTGATACTCAGAGACACTGAGACTCTGAGACACTGAGGCACTGAGACACAGAGACACTGAGACACTGAGACACAGAGACACTGAGACACTGAGACTCTGACACACTGAGACACTGAGACACAGAGACACTGAGACTCTGAGACACTGCGAATAGAGACACGGAGAAACAGAGACAATGAGACGCTGAGACACTGAGGCACTGAGACACAGTGACAGGGAGACACAGAGACACAGAGACAAGCGACACTGAGTCTCTGACACAGAGACACGGAGAAACAGAGACACTGGGACTCTGAGACATAGAGACACTGAGACAGAGAGACACTGAGACACAGCGACACAGAGACACTGTGACTCTGAGACACGGAGAGACAGAGATACAGAAACACAGAGACTCTGAGACACAGAGACACAGACACACTGAGACTCTGAGACACTGAGACACAGAGACACAGAGACACTGAGACACAGAGACACTGAGACACTGAGACACTGAGACTCTGAGACACTGTGACAGGGAGACACAGAGACACTGAGACACTGAGACGCTGAGACACTGAGACACTGAGAAACAGAGACACTGAGACTCTGAGACTCTGAGACACAGAGACACTGAGACTCTGAGACATTGAGACACTGAGACACAGATACACAGTGACACTGAAACACTGAGACTCTGAGACACTGTGACACAGAGATACAGAGACACTGAGACACAGTGACACTGAGACTCTGAGACACTGTGGCACTGAGACTCTGAGACACAGAGACACTGAGACACTGAGACTCAGAGACACTGAGACTCTGAGACACTGAGGCACTGAGACACTGAGACACAGAGACACAGAGACTCTGAGATATTGTGACACTGAGACACAGAGACACTAAGACACTGATACTCAGAGACACTGAGACTCTGAGACACTGAGGCACTGAGACACAGAGACACTGAGACACTGAGACACAGAGACACAGAGACACTGAGACACAGAGACACAGAGACACTGAGACTCTGACACACTCAGACACTGAGACACAGAGACACTGAGACTCTGAGACACTGCGAATAGAGACACGGAGAAACAGAGACAATGAGACGCTGAGACACTGAGGCACTGAGACACAGTGACAGTGAGACACAGAGACACAGAGACAAGCGACACTGAGTCTCTGACACAGAGACACTGAGAAACAGAGACACTGGGACTCTGAGACATAGAGACACTGAGACACAGAGACACTGAGACACAGCGACACAGAGACACTGTGACTCTGAGACACGGAGAGACAGAGATACAGAAACACAGAGACTCTGAGACACAGAGACACAGACACACTGAGACTCTGAGACACTGAGACACAGAGACACAGAGACTCTGAGATATTGTGACACTGAGACACAGAGACACTGAGACACTGATACTCAGAGACACTGAGACTCTGAGACATTGAGGCACTGAGACACAGAGACACTGAGACACTGAGACACAGAGACACAGAGACACTGAGACACAGAGACACAGAGACACTGAGACTCTGACACACTGAGACACTGAGACACAGAGACACTGAGACTCTGAGACACTGCGAATAGAGACACGGAGAAACAGAGACAATGAGACGCTGAGACACTGAGGCACTGAGACACAGTGACAGTGAGACACAGAGACAAGCGACACTGAGTCTCTGACACAGAGACACTGAGAAACAGAGACACTGGGACTCTGAGACGTAGAGACACTGAGACACAGAGACACTGAGACACAGCGACACAGAGACACTGTGACTCTGAGACACGGAGAGACAGAGATACAGAAACACAGAGACTCTGAGACACAGAGACACAGACACACTGAGACTCTGAGACACTGAGACACAGAGACACAGAGACACTGAGACACAGAGACACTGAGACTCTGAGACACTAGAACTGAGACACTGAGACACAGAGACAATGAGACTCCGAGACACTGAGACACAGAGGCACAGAGACACAGAGACACAGAGACACTGAGACACAGAGACACTGAGGCACAGAGGCACTGAGATACAGAGACACTGAGAATCTGAGACACTGAGACACTGAGACACTGAGACTCTGAGACACTGTGACAGGGAGACACAGAGACACTGAGACACTGAGACGCTGAGACACTGAGACTCTGAGACACTGAGGCACTGAGACACAGTGACACTGAGTCTCTGACACAGAGACACTGAGAAACAGAGACACTGAGACTCTGAGACATAGAGACACTGAGACACAGAGACACTGAGAAACTGAGACACTGAGACACTGAGACACTGAGGCACAGAGACACTGAGACACAGAGACTCTGAGACACTGAGACACAGAGACACTTAGACACAGAGGCACAGAGACACTGAGGCACTGAGAAACAGAGACAATGAGACACAGAGACAAAGAGACACTGAGACTCTGAGTCACAGAGACACTGAGACACAGAGACTCTGAGACACTGAGACAAAGAGACACAGAGACACAGAGACACTGAGAATCTGAGACACTGAGACAGTGAGGCTCTGGGACACTGACTCTGAGTCTCTGAGACACTGAGACACAGAGACACTGTGACTCTGAGACACTGAGACACAGCGACACTGAGACACGGAGACACTGAGACACAGAGACACTGAGACACTGAGACACTGAGACTCTGAGACACTGAGACACAGAGACACTGAGACACTGAGACACTGAGACACTGAGACAGTGAGACACTGAGACTCTGAGACACTGAGGCACTGAGACACAGAGACACTGAGACACAGAGGCACAGAGACACTGAGACAGTGAGACACTGAGACTCTGAGACACTGAGGCACTGAGACACAGAGACACTGAGACACAGAGGCACAGAGACACTGAGTCACTGAGACACTGAGACACAGAGACTCGGTGACTCTGAGACACTGAGACACAGAGACACTGAGGCACTGAGACACTGAGACACTGAGACACAGAGACACTGTGACTCTGAGCCACTGAGACACAGAGACACTGAGACACTGCGACACTGCGACACAGAGATACTGAGACACAGAGACACTGAGACACAGAGACACATTGACTCTGAGACACTGAGACACTGAGACACAGAAACACAGAGACACTGAGGCACAGAGACACAGAGACACTGAGACACTGAGACACTGAGTCACAGAGACACTGTGACACTGAGACACAGAGGCACAGAGACACTGAGACAGTGAGACACTGAGACTCTGAGACACTGAGGCACTGAGACACAGAGACACTGAGACACAGAGGCACAGAGACACTGAGACACTGAGACACTGAGACACAGAGACTCGGTGACTCTGAGACACTGAGACACAGAGACACTGAGACACTGAGACACTGAGACACTGTGACTCTGAGCCACTGAGACACTGCGACACTGCGACACAGAGACACATTGACTCTGAGACACTGAGACACTGAGACACAGAAACACAGAGACACTGAGGCACAGAGACACTGAGACACTGAGACATTGAGACACAGAGACACTGAGACTCTGAGACACTGAGACACTGAGACTCTGAGACACTGCGGCACTGAGGCACAGAGACACTGAGACACAGAGACAATGAGGGACTGAGACACAGATACACAGTGAATCTGAGATTCTGAGAGACTGAGACACTGAGACACAGACACACTGAGACTCTGAGACACAGAGACACAGTGACACTGAGACACTGAGACTCTGAGACACTGTGACACAGAGATACAGAGACACTGAGACACAGAGACACTGAGACTCTGAGACACTGTGGCACTGAGACTCTGAGACACAAAGACACTGAGACACTGAGACTCAGAGACACTGAGACTCTGAGACACTGAGGCACTGAGACACTGAGACACAGAGACACAGAGACTCTGAGACTTTGTGACACTGAGACACAGAGACACTGAGACACTGATACTCAGAGACACTGAGACACTGAGACACTGAGGCACTGAGACACAGAGACACTGAGACACAGAGACACAGAGACACTGAGACTCTGACACACTCAGACACTGAGACACAGAGACACTGAGACTCTGAGACACTGCGAATAGAGACACGGAGAAACAGAGACAATGAGACGCTGAGACACTGAGGCACTGAGACACAGTGACAGGGAGACACAGAGACACAGAGACAAGCGACACTGAGTCTCTGACACAGAGACACTGAGAAACAGAGACACTGGGACTCAAAGACATAGAGACACTGAGACAGAGAGACACTGAGACACAGCGACACAGAGACACTGTGACTCTGAGACACGGAGAGACAGAGATACAGAAACACAGAGACTCTGAGACACAGAGACACAGACACACTGAGACTCTGAGACACTGAGACACAGAGACACAGAGACACTGAGACACAGAGACACTGAGACTCTGAGACAATAGAACTGAGACACTGAGACACAGAGACAATGAGACTCCGGGACACTGAGACACAGAGGAACAGAGACACTGAGACACGGAGACACAGAGGCACAGAGACACTGAGACTCTGAGACTCTGAGACACAGAGACACTGAGACACAGAGACACTGAGACTCTGAGACACAGAGACACTGAGAATCTGAGACACTGAGACACTGAGACACTGAGACTTTGAGACACTGTGACAGGGAGACACAGAGACACTGAGACACTGAGACGCTGAGACACTGAGACACTGAGAAACAGAGACACTGAGACTCTGAGACACAGAGACACTGAGACTCTGAGACATTGAGACACTGAGACACAGATACACAGTGAATCTGAGATTCTGAGAGACTGAGACACTGAGACACAGACACACTGAGACTCTGAGACACAGAGACACAGTGACACTGAGACACTGAGACTCTGAGACACAGAGACACAGAGACACAGTGACACTGAGACACTGAGACTCTGAGACACTGTGACACAGAGATACAGAGACACTGAGACACAGAGACACTGAGACTCTGAGACACTGTGGCACTGAGACTCTGAGACACAAAGACACTGAGACACTGAGACTCAGAGACACTGAGACTCTGAGACACTGAGGCACTGAGACACTGAGACACAGAGACACAGAGACTCTGAGACATTGTGACACTGAGACACAGAGACACTGAGACACTGATACTCAGAGACACTGAGACTCTGAGACACTGAGGCACTGAGACACAGAGACACTGAGACACTGAGACACAGAGACACTGAGACACAGAGACACAGAGACACTGAGACTCTGACACACTGAGACACTGAGACACAGAGACACTGAGACTCTGAGACACTGCGAATAGAGACACGGAGAAACAGAGACAATGAGACGCTGAGACACTGAGGCACTGAGACACAGTGACAGTGAGACACAGAGACACAGAGACAAGCGACACTGAGTCTCTGACACAGAGACACTGAGAAACAGAGACACTGGGACTCTGAGACGTAGAGACACTGAGACACAGAGACACTGAGACACAGCGACACAGAGACACTGTGACTCTGAGACACGGAGAGACAGAGATACAGAAACACAGAGACTCTGAGACACAGAGACACAGACACACTGAGACTCTGAGACACTGAGACACAGAGACACAGAGACACTGAGACACAGAGACACTGAGACTCTGAGACACTAGAACTGAGACACTGAGACACAGAGACAATGAGACTCCGAGACACTGAGACACAGAGGCACAGAGACACAGAGACACAGAGACACTGAGACACAGAGACACTGAGGCACAGAGGCACTGAGATACAGAGACACTGAGAATCTGAGACACTGAGACACTGAGACTCTGAGACACTGTGACAGGGAGACACAGAGACACTGAGACACTGAGACGCTGAGACACTGAGACTCTGAGACACTGAGGCACTGAGACACAGTGACACTGAGTCTCTGACACAGAGACACTGAGAAACAGAGACACTGAGACTCTGAGACATAGAGACACTGAGACACAGAGACACTGAGAAACTGAGACTCTGAGACACTGAGGCACTGAGACACAGAGACGCTGAGACACAGAGACACAGAGACTCTGAGACACTGAGACACTGAGACACTGAGACACTGAGGCACAGAGACACTGTGACTCTGAGACACTGAGGCACTGAGACACAGAGACACTGAGACACAGAGACACTTAGACACAGAGGCACAGAGACACTGAGGCACTGAGAAACAGAGACAATGAGACACAGAGACAAAGAGACACTGAGACTCTGAGTCACAGAGACACTGAGACACAGAGACTCTGAGACACTGAGACAAAGAGACACAGAGACACTGAGAATCTGAGACACTGAGACAGTGAGGCTCTGAGACACTGACTCTGAGTCTCTGAGACACAGAGACACTGTGACTCTGAGACACTGAGACACAGCGACACTGAGACACGGAGACACTGAGGCACAGAGACACTGAGACACTGAGACTCTGAGACACTGAGACACAGAGACACTGAGACACTGAGACACTGAGACACTGAGACTCTGAGACACTGAGGCACTGAGACACAGAGACACTGAGACACAGAGGCACAGAGACACTGAGACAGTGAGACACTGAGACTCTGAGACACTGAGGCACTGAGACACAGAGACACTGAGACACAGAGGCACAGAGACACTGAGTCACTGAGACACTGAGACACAGAGACTCGGTGACTCTGAGACACTGAGACACAGAGACACTGAGGCACTGAGACACTGAGACACTGAGACACAGAGACACTGTGACTCTGAGCCACTGAGACACAGAGACACTGAGACACTGCGACACAGAGATACTGAGACACAGAGACACTGAGACACAGAGACACATTGACTCTGAGACACTGAGACACTGAGACACAGAAACACAGAGACACTGAGGCACAGAGACACAGAGACACTGAGACACTGAGACACTGAGTCACAGAGACACTGTGACACTGAGACACAGAGGCACAGAGACACTGAGACAGTGAGACACTGAGACTCTGAGACACTGAGGCACTGAGACACAGAGACACTGAGACACAGAGGCACAGAGACACTGAGACACTGAGACACAGAGACTCGGTGACTCTGAGACACTGAGACACAGAGACACTGAGACACTGAGACACTGAGACACTGTGACTCTGAGCCACTGAGACACAGAGACACTGCGACACTGCGACACAGAGACACATTGACTCTGAGACACTGAGACACTGAGACACAGAAACACAGAGACACTGAGGCACAGAGACACTGAGACACTGAGACATTGAGACACAGAGACACTGAGACTCTGAGACACTGAGACACTGAGACTCTGAGACACTGCGGCACTGAGGCACAGAGACACTGAGACACAGAGACAATGAGGGACTGAGACACAGATACACAGTGAATCTGAGATTCTGAGAGACTGAGACACTGAGACACAGACACACTGAGACACAGAGACACAGTGACACTGAGACACTGAGACTCTGAGACACTGTGACACAGAGATACAGAGACACTGAGACACAGAGACACTGAGACTCTGAGACACTGTGGCACTGAAACTCTGAGACACAAAGACACTGAGACACTGAGACTCAGAGACACTGAGACTCTGAGACACTGAGGCACTGAGACACTGAGACACAGAGACACAGAGACTCTGAGACTTTGTGACACTGAGACACAGAGACACTGAGACACTGATACTCAGAGACACTGAGACTCTGAGACACTGAGGCACTGAGACACAGAGACACTGAGACACTGAGACACAGAGACACTGAGACACAGAGACACAGAGACACTGAGACTCTGACACACTCAGACACTGAGACACAGAGACACTGAGACTCTGAGACACTGCGAATAGAGACACGGAGAAACAGAGACAATGAGACGCTGAGACACTGAGGCACTGAGACACAGTGACAGGGAGACACAGAGACACAGAGACAAGCGACACTGAGTCTCTGACACAGAGACACTGAGAAACAGAGACACTGGGACTCAAAGACATAGAGACACTGAGACAGAGAGACACTGAGACACAGCGACACAGAGACACTGTGACTCTGAGACACGGAGAGACAGAGATACAGAAACACAGAGACTCTGAGACACAGAGACACAGACACACTGAGACTCTGAGACACTGAGACACAGAGACACAGAGACACTGAGACACAGAGACACTGAGACTCTGAGACAATAGAACTGAGACACTGAGACACAGAGACAATGAGACTCCGGGACACTGAGACACAGAGGAACAGAGACACTGAGACACGGAGACACAGAGGCACAGAGACACTGAGACTCTGAGACTCTGAGACACAGAGACACTGAGACACAGAGACACTGAGACTCTGAGACACAGAGACACTGAGAATCTGAGACACTGAGACACTGAGACACTGAGACTTTGAGACACTGTGACAGGGAGACACAGAGACACTGAGACACTGAGACGCTGAGACACTGAGACACTGAGAAACAGAGACACTGAGACTCTGAGACACAGAGACACTGAGACTCTGAGACATTGAGACACTGAGACACAGATACACAGTGAATCTGAGATTCTGAGAGACTGAGACACTGAGACACAGACACACTGAGACTCTGAGACACAGAGACACAGTGACACTGAGACACTGAGACTCTGAGACACAGAGACACAGAGACACAGTGACACTGAGACACTGAGACTCTGAGACACTGTGACACAGAGATACAGAGACACTGAGACACAGAGACACTGAGACTCTGAGACACTGTGGCACTGAGACTCTGAGACACAGAGACACTGAGACACTGAGACTCAGAGACACTGAGACTCTGAGACACTGAGGCACTGAGACACTGAGACACAGAGACACAGAGACTCTGAGACATTGTGACACTGAGACACAGAGACACTGAGACACTGATACTCAGAGACACTGAGACTCTGAGACACTGAGGCACTGAGACACAGAGACACTGAGACACTGAGACACAGAGACACTGAGACACAGAGACACAGAGACACTGAGACTCTGACACACTGAGACACTGAGACACAGAGACACTGAGACTCTGAGACACTGCGAATAGAGACACGGAGAAACAGAGACAATGAGACGCTGAGACACTGAGGCACTGAGACACAGTGACAGTGAGACACAGAGACACAGAGACAAGCGACACTGAGTCTCTGACACAGAGACACTGAGAAACAGAGACACTGGGACTCTGAGACGTAGAGACACTGAGACACAGAGACACTGAGACACAGCGACACAGAGACACTGTGACTCTGAGACACGGAGAGACAGAGATACAGAAACACAGAGACTCTGAGACACAGAGACACAGACACACTGAGACTCTGAGACACTGAGACACAGAGACACAGAGACACTGAGACACAGAGACACTGAGACTCTGAGACACTAGAACTGAGACACTGAGACACAGAGACAATGAGACTCCGAGACACTGAGACACAGAGGCACAGAGACACAGAGACACAGAGACACTGAGACACAGAGACACTGAGGCACAGAGGCACTGAGATACAGAGACACTGAGAATCTGAGACACTGAGACTCTGAGACACTGTGACAGGGAGACACAGAGACACTGAGACACTGAGACGCTGAGACACTGAGACTCTGAGACACTGAGGCACTGAGACACAGTGACACTGAGTCTCTGACACAGAGACACTGAGAAACAGAGACACTGAGACTCTGAGACATAGAGACACTGAGACACAGAGACACTGAGAAACTGAGACTCTGAGACACTGAGGCACTGAGACACAGAGACGCTGAGACACAGAGACACAGAGACTCTGAGACACTGAGACACTGAGACACTGAGACACTGAGGCACAGAGACACTGTGACTCTGAGACACTGAGGCACTGAGACACAGAGACACTGAGACACAGAGACACTTAGACACAGAGGCACAGAGACACTGAGGCACTGAGAAACAGAGACAATGAGACACAGAGACAAAGAGACACTGAGACTCTGAGTCACAGAGACACTGAGACACAGAGACTCTGAGACACTGAGACAAAGAGACACAGAGACACTGAGAATCTGAGACACTGAGACAGTGAGGCTCTGAGACACTGACTCTGAGTCTCTGAGACACAGAGACACTGTGACTCTGAGACACTGAGACACAGCGACACTGAGACACGGAGACACTGAGGCACAGAGACACTGAGACACTGAGACTCTGAGACACTGAGGCACTGAGACACAGAGACACTGAGACACAGAGGCACAGAGACACTGAGACAGTGAGACACTGAGACTCTGAGACACTGAGGCACTGAGACACAGAGACACTGAGACACAGAGGCACAGAGACACTGAGTCACTGAGACACTGAGACACAGAGACTCGGTGACTCTGAGACACTGAGACACAGAGACACTGAGGCACTGAGACACTGAGACACTGAGACACAGAGACACTGTGACTCTGAGCCACTGAGACACAGAGACACTGAGACACTGCGACACAGAGATACTGAGACACAGAGACACTGAGACACAGAGACACATTGACTCTGAGACACTGAGACACTGAGACACAGAAACACAGAGACACTGAGGCACAGAGACACAGAGACACTGAGACACTGAGACACTGAGTCACAGAGACACTGTGACACTGAGACACAGAGGCACAGAGACACTGAGACAGTGAGACACTGAGACTCTGAGACACTGAGGCACTGAGACACAGAGACACTGAGACACAGAGGCACAGAGACACTGAGACACTGAGACACAGAGACTCGGTGACTCTGAGACACTGAGACACAGAGACACTGAGACACTGAGACACTGAGACACTGTGACTCTGAGCCACTGAGACACAGAGACACTGCGACACTGCGACACAGAGACACATTGACTCTGAGACACTGAGACACTGAGACACAGAAACACAGAGACACTGAGGCACAGAGACACTGAGACACTGAGACATTGAGACACAGAGACACTGAGACTCTGAGACACTGAGACACTGAGACTCTGAGACACTGCGGCACTGAGGCACAGAGACACTGAGACACAGAGACAATGAGGGACTGAGACACAGATACACAGTGAATCTGAGATTCTGAGAGACTGAGACACTGAGACACAGACACACTGAGACACAGAGACACAGTGACACTGAGACACTGAGACTCTGAGACACTGTGACACAGAGATACAGAGACACTGAGACACAGAGACACTGAGACTCTGAGACACTGTGGCACTGAAACTCTGAGACACAAAGACACTGAGACACTGAGACTCAGAGACACTGAGACTCTGAGACACTGAGGCACTGAGACACTGAGACACAGAGACACAGAGACTCTGAGACTTTGTGACACTGAGACACAGAGACACTGAGACACTGATACTCAGAGACACTGAGACTCTGAGACACTGAGGCACTGAGACACAGAGACACTGAGACACTGAGACACAGAGACACTGAGACACAGAGACACAGAGACACTGAGACTCTGACACACTCAGACACTGAGACACAGAGACACTGAGACTCTGAGACACTGCGAATAGAGACACGGAGAAACAGAGACAATGAGACGCTGAGACACTGAGGCACTGAGACACAGTGACAGGGAGACACAGAGACACAGAGACAAGCGACACTGAGTCTCTGACACAGAGACACTGAGAAACAGAGACACTGGGACTCAAAGACATAGAGACACTGAGACAGAGAGACACTGAGACACAGCGACACAGAGACACTGTGACTCTGAGACACGGAGAGACAGAGATACAGAAACACAGAGACTCTGAGACACAGAGACACAGACACACTGAGACTCTGAGACACTGAGACACAGAGACACAGAGACACTGAGACACAGAGACACTGAGACTCTGAGACAATAGAACTGAGACACTGAGACACAGAGACAATGAGACTCCGGGACACTGAGACACAGAGGAACAGAGACACTGAGACACGGAGACACAGAGGCACAGAGACACTGAGACTCTGAGACTCTGAGACACAGAGACACTGAGACACAGAGACACTGAGACTCTGAGACACAGAGACACTGAGAATCTGAGACACTGAGACACTGAGACACTGAGACTTTGAGACACTGTGACAGGGAGACACAGAGACACTGAGACACTGAGACGCTGAGACACTGAGACATTGAGAAACAGAGACACTGAGACTCTGAGACACAGAGACACTGAGACTCTGAGACATTGAGACACTGAGACACAGATACACAGTGAATCTGAGATTCTGAGAGACTGAGACACTGAGACACAGACACACTGAGACTCTGAGACACAGAGACACAGTGACACTGAGACACTGAGACTCTGAGACACAGAGACACAGAGACACAGTGACACTGAGACACTGAGACTCTGAGACACTGTGACACAGAGATACAGAGACACTGAGACACAGAGACACTGAGACTCTGAGACACTGTGGCACTGAGACTCTGAGACACAGAGACACTGAGACACTGAGACTCAGAGACACTGAGACTCTGAGACACTGAGGCACTGAGACACTGAGACACAGAGACACAGAGACTCTGAGACATTGTGACACTGAGACACAGAGACACTGAGACACTGATACTCAGAGACACTGAGACTCTGAGACACTGAGGCACTGAGACACAGAGACACTGAGACACTGAGACACAGAGACACTGAGACACAGAGACACAGAGACACTGAGACTCTGACACACTGAGACACTGAGACACAGAGACACTGAGACTCTGAGACACTGCGAATAGAGACACGGAGAAACAGAGACAATGAGACGCTGAGACACTGAGGCACTGAGACACAGTGACAGTGCGACACAGAGACAAGCGACACTGAGTCTCTGACACAGAGACACTGAGAAACAGAGACACTGGGACTCTGAGACATAGAGACACTGAGACACAGAGACACTGAGACACAGCGACACAGAGACACTGTGACTCTGAGACACGGAGAGACAGAGATACAGAAACACAGAGACTCTGAGACACAGAGACACAGACACACTGAGACTCTGAGACACTGAGACACAGAGACACAGAGACACTGAGAGACAGAGACACTGAGACTCTGAGACACTAGAACTGAGACACTGAGACACAGAGACAATGAGACTCCGAGACACTGAGACACAGAGGCACAGAGACACTGAGACACGGAGACACAGAGGCACAGAGACACTGAGACACAGAGACACAGAGACACAGAGACACTGAGACTCTGAGACACTGAGACACAGAGACACTGAGACACAGAGACACTGGGACTCTGAGACACTAGACATTGAGACACTGAGACGCAGAGACACTGAGACTCTGAGACACTGAGACACTGAGACACAGAGACACTGAGACACAGAGACACTGAGACTCTGAGACACTGAGACACTGAGACACAGAGACACAGTGACTCTGAGACTCTGAGACACAGAGAAACTGAGGCACTGAGATACTGAGACTCTGAGTCACTGAGGCACTGAGACACAGAGACACTGAGACACAGAGACACAGAGACTCTGTGGCACTGAGACACTGAGACACTGAGACAAAGAGACACTGAGACACTGAGACACTGAGGCACTGAGACACAGAGACACTGAGACACAGAGACACAGAGACTCTGAGACACTGAGACACAGAGCCACAGAAACACTGAGACTCTGAGACACTGAGACACAGAGACACAGAGCCACAGAGACACTTAGACTCTGAAAACACTGAGACACAGAGACACTGAGACACAGAGACACTGAGACTCTGAGACATTGAGGCACTGAGACACAGAGACACTGAGACACAGACCCACCGAGACACTGAGACACAGAGGCACTGAGAACCTGAGACACTGAGACACAGAGACACTGAGACACTGAGACTCTGAGACACAGAGACACAGAGACTCTGAGACACTGACACACTGAGACACAGAGACACTGAGACTCTGAGGCACAGAGACACAGAGACTCTGAGACACTGAGACACAGAGACACAGGGATACTGAGACTCTGAGACACTGTGACACAGAGACACAGAGACACTGAGACTCTGATACACTGAGACTCTGAGACATAGAGACACTGAGACTCTGAGACACTGAGAGACAGAGACACTGAGACACTGAGACACTGAGACTCTGAGACACTGAGACACAGAGGCACTGAGACACAGAGACACAGAGACACTGAGACACTGAGACACTGACACTCTGAGACACTGAGACACTGAGACACAGAGACACTGAGACTCTGAGGCACTGAGACACGAAGACTCTGAGACACAGAGGCACTGAGACTCTGATACACTGAGACTCTGAGACTCTGAGACACTGAGAGACAGAGACACTGACACACTGAGACACAGAGACACTGAGACTCTGAGACACTGAGACACAGAGGCACTGAGACTCTGAGACACTGAGACACTGAGACACACAGACACAGAGACACAGAGACACAGAGACACTGAGACACAGAGACACTGAGACTCTGAGACACAGAGACACAGAGAAACTGAGACTCTGAGTCACTGAGACACTGAGACGCTGAGGCTCTGAGTCACTGTGACACAGAGACACTGAGACACAGAGACACAGAGACTCTGTGACACTGAGACACTGAGACAAAGAGACACTGAGACACTGAGACACTGAGACTCTGAGACACTGAGGCACTGAGACACAGAGAGACTGAGACACAGAGACACAGAAACACTGAGACTCTGTGACACTGAGACACCGAGACACAGAGCCACAGAGACACTTAGACTCTGAGAAACTGAGACATAGAGACACTCAGACTCTGAGACACTGAGACACAGAGACACTGAGACACAGAGACACAGAGACTCTGAGACACTGAGACACAGAGACACAGAGACACTGAGACAAAGAGACACTGAGACACAGAGACTCTGAGACACTAGACACTGAAACACTGAGACACAGAGTCACTGAGACTCTGAGACACTCAGACACAGAGACACAGAGACACTGAGACACAGACACACAGAGACACTGAGACTCTGAGACTCAGAGACACTGAGACACAGAGACACTGTGACTCTGAGACACTGAGACTCTGAGACACAGAGACTCATAAACACGGAGACACTGAGACACAGAGACACAGAGACACTGAGACTCTGAGACTCAGAGACACTGAGACTCTGAGACACAGAGACACATAAACACAGAGACACAGAGACACAGAGACACTGAGACTCTGAGACACTGAGACACAGAGACACAGGGACTCTGAGACACTGAGACACAGAGACACTGAGACTCTGAGACACTGAAACACTGAGACACAGAGACACTGTGACTCTGAGACACTGAGACTCTGAGACACAGAGACACAGAAACACTGAGACACAGAGACACAGAGGCACAGAGACACTGAGACTCTGAGACACTGAGACACAGAGACACTGAGACACAGAGACACTGGGACTCTGAGACACTAGACATTGAGACACTGAGACACAGAGACACTGAGACTCTGAGACACTGAGACACTGAGACACAGAGACACTGAGACACAGAGACACTGAGACACAGAGACACAGTGGCTCTGAGACTCTGAGACACAGAGAAACTGAGGCACTGAGACACTGAGACTCTGAGTCACTGAGGCACTGAGACACAGAGACACTGAGACACAGAGACACAGAGACTCTGTGACACTGAGACACTGAGACAAAGAGACACTGAGACACTGAGACACTGAGGCACTGAGACACAGAGACTCTGAGACACAGAGACACAGAGACTCTGAGACACTGAGACACTGAGACACAGAGCCACAGAAACACTGAGACTCTGAGACACTGAGACACAGAGACATAGAGCCACAGAGACACTTAGACTCTGAGACACTGAGACACTGAGACATAGAGACACTCAGACTCTGAGACACTGAGACACAGAGACACTGAGACCAGAGACACAGAGACTCTGAGACACTGAGACACAGAGACACTGAGACACGGAGACACAGAGACACTGAGACTCTGAGACACTGAGGCACTGAGACACAGAGACACTGAGACACAGAGCCACCGAGACACTGAGACACAGAGGCACTGAGACCCTGAGACACTGAGACACAGAGACACTGAGACTCTGAGACACTGAGGCACTGAGACACTGAGACACTGAGACAGAGAGACTCTGTGACACTGAGACACTGAGACTCTGATACACAGAGACACAGAGACTCTGAGACACTGACACACTGAGACACAGAGACACTGAGACTCTGAGGCACAGAGACACAGAGACTCTGAGACACTGAGACACTGAGACACAGAGACACAGGGATACTGAGACTCTGAGACACTGTGACACAGAGACACAGAGACACTGAGACTCTGATACACTGAGACTCTGAGACATAGAGACACTGAGACTCTGAGACACTGAGAGACAGAGACACTGAGACACTGAGACACTGAGACTCTGAGACACTGAGACACAGAGGCACTGAGACACAGAGACACAGAGACACTGAGACACTGAGACACTGACACTCTGAGACACTGAGACACTGAGACACAGAGACACTGAGACTCTGAGGCACTGAGACACGAAGACTCTGAGACACAGAGGCACTGAGACTCTGATACACTGAGACTCTGAGACTCTGAGACACTGAGAGACAGAGACACTGACACACTGAGACACAGAGACACTGAGACTCTGAGACACTGAGACACAGAGGCACTGAGACTCTGAGACACTGAGACACACAGACACAGAGACACAGAGACACAGAGACACTGAGACACAGAGACACTGAGACTCTGAGACACAGAGACACAGAGAAACTGAGACTCTGAGTCACTGAGACACTGAGACGCTGAGGCTCTGAGTCACTGTGACACAGAGACACTGAGACTCTGAGACACTGAGACACTGAGACACTGAGACGCAGAGACACTTGGACACAGAGACACTGATACACTGAGACTCTGAGACACGGAGACACGGAGACTCTGAGGCACTGTGACACTGAAACGCAGAGACACTGAGACAAAGAAACACTGAGACACTGAGACACAGAGATACTGAGACACAGAGCCACAGAGACACTGAGACACAGAGACACCGAGACTCTGAGTCATGGAGACACTGAGAGATAGAGACACAGAGACACTGAGACACTGAGACACAGAGACTCTGAGACTCTGAGACACAGAGACACTGAGACACTGAGACTCTGAGACACAGAGACACTCAGACTGTGAGACACTGAGACACTGAGACTCTGAGACACTGTGACTCTGAGACACTGAGACAAAGAGACACTGAGATGCTGAGACACTGATACACTGAGACACAGAGACACTGAGACTCTGAGACATTGAGACACAGAGACACAGAGACACTGAGACTCTGAGACATTGAGACACTGAGACACAGATACAGAGTGAATCTGAGATTCTGAGAGACTGAGACACTGAGACACAGACACACTGAGACTCTGAGACACAGAGACACAGTGAAACTGAGACACTGAGACTCTGAGACACTGTGACACAGAGACACAGAGACACTGAGACACAGAGACACTGAGACTCTGAGACACTAGGCACTGAGACACTGAGACACAGAGACACTGAGACTCTGAGACACTGAGACACTGAGACACTGAGACACAGACACACTGTGACTCTGAGACACTGAGACACAGAGGCACTGAGACACAGAGACGCTGGGACACTGCGACTCAGATACAGTGAGACTCTGAGACACTGAGGCACTGGGACACTGAGACACAGAGACACAGAGACTCTGAGACACTGAGACACTGAGGCACAGAGACACTGAGACACTGATACTCAGAGACACTGAGACTCTGAGACACAGAGGCACTGAGACACTGAGACACTGAGACCACTGAGATACTGAGACAAAGAGACACAGAGACACTGAGACTCTGAGACACTGCTAATAGAGACACGGAGAAACAGAGACAATGAGACGCTGAGACACAGAGACACTGAGACTCTGAGACACTGAGGCACTGAGACACAGTGACAGTGAGACACTGAGACACAGAGACACAGCGACACTGAGTCTCTGACACAGAGACACTGAGAAACAGAGACACTGGGACTCTGAGACATAGAGACACTGAGACACAGAGACACTGAGACACAGCGACACAGAGAACTGAGACTGTGAGACACTGAGGCACAGAGACACAGAGACACTGAGACACAGAGACTCTGAGACACTGAGACACTGAGACACAGAGACACTGTGACTCTGAGACACTGAGACACAGACAGACTGAGACACTGAGACACAGAGACACTGAGACTCTGAGACACTACACACTGAGACACTGAGACACAGAGACACTGTGACTCTGAGACACTGAGACACAGAGACACAGAGACACTGAGACACAGAGACACAGAGGCACAGAGACTCTGAGACACTGAGACACTGTGACTCTGAGACACTGAGACACAGACAGACTGAGACACTGAGACACAGAGACACTGGGACACTGAGACACGGAGACACAGAGACACTGAGACTCTGAGGCACTGAGACACTGAGACACTGAGACTCTGAGACACTGAGACACAGAGACACTGTGACTCTGAGACACTGAGGCACAGAGACTCTGAGACACAGAGACACTGATACTCTGAGACATAGAGACTCTGAGACACTGAGACAATGTGACTCTGAGACACTGAGACACCAAGACATAGAGGCACTGAGACACAGAGACACTGAGACACAGAGACTCTGAGACACTGAGACACTGAGACAAAGAGACACTGAGACATAGAGACACTGAGACACTGAGACTCTGAGACACTGAGGCACTGAGACACAGAGACGCTGAGACACAGAGGCACTGAGACACTGTGACACAGAGACACTGAGACACTGTGACATTGAGACACAGAGTCACTGAGACACTGAGGCACAGAGACACTGAAACTCTGAGACACTGAGGCACTGAGACACAGAGTCACTGAGACACAGAGACTCTGAGACACTGAGACACAGAGACACAGAGACACTTAGACACAGAGACACAGAGACACTGAGGCACTGAGAAACAAAGACAATGAGACACAGAGACACTGAGAGTCTGAGTCACAGAGACACAGAGACACTGAGACTCTGAGACACTGAGACACTGAAACACAGAGACACAGTGACTCTGAGACTCTGAGACACAGAAACTGAGGCACTGAGACACTGAGACTCTGAGTCACTGAGGCACTGAGACACAGAGACACTGAGACACAGAGACACAGAGACTCTGTGACACTGAGACACTGAGACAAAGAGACACTGAGACACTGAGACTCTGAGACACTGAGGCACTGAGACACAGAGAGACTGAGACACAGAGACACAGAAACACTGAGACTCTCAGACACTGAGACACAGAGACACAGAGCCACAGAGACGCTGAGACTCTGAGAAACTGAGACATAGAGACACTCAGACTCTGAGACACTGAGACACAGAGACACTGAGACACAGAGACACAGAGACTCTGAGACACTGAGACACAGAGACACAGAGACACTGAGACAAAGAGACACTGAGACACAGAGACTCTGAGACACTAGACACTGAAACACTGAGACACAGAGTCACTGAGACTCTGGGACACTCAGACACAGAGACACAGAGACACTGAGACACAGAGACACAGAGACACTGAGACTCTGAGACTCAGAGACACTGAGACACAGAGACACTGTGACTCTGAGACACTGAGACTCTGAGACACAGAGACACATAAACACAGAGACACAGAGACACAGAGACACTGAGACTCTGAGACACTGAGACACAGAGACACAGGGACTCTGAGACACTGAAACACAGAGACACTGAGACTCTGAGACACTGAAACACTGAGACACAGAGACACTGTGACTCTGAGACACTGAGACTCTGAGACACAGAGACACAGAGACACAGAAACACTGAGACACAGAGACACAGAGGCACAGAGACACTGAGACTCTGAGACACTGAGACACAGAGACACTGAGACACAGAGACACTGGGACTCTGAGACACTAGACATTGAGACACTGAGACACAGAGACACTGAGACTCTGAGACACTGAGACACTGAGACACAGAGACACTGAGACACTGAGACACTGAGACACAGAGACACAGTGACTCTGAGACTCTGAGACACAGAGAAACTGAGGCACTGAGATACTGAGACTCTGAGTCACTGAGGCACTGAGACACAGAGACACAGAGACACTGAGACACAGAGACACTGAGACACAGAGGCACTGAGACCCTGAGACACTGAGACACAGAGACACTGAGACTCTGAGACACTGAGGCACTGAGACACTGAGACACTGAGACAGAGAGACTCTGTGACACTGAGACACTGAGACTCTGATACACAGAGACACAGAGACTCTGAGACACTGACACACTGAGACACAGAGACACTGAGACTCTGAGGCACAGAGACACAGAGACTCTGAGACACTGAGACACTGAGACACAGAGACACAGGGATACTGAGACTCTGAGACACTGTGACACAGAGACACAGAGACACTGAGACTCTGATACACTGAGACTCTGAGACATAGAGACACTGAGACTCTGAGACACTGAGAGACAGAGACACTGAGACACTGAGACACTGAGACTCTGAGACACTGAGACACAGAGGCACTGAGACACAGAGACACAGAGACACTGAGACACTGAGACACTGACACTCTGAGACACTGAGACACTGAGACACAGAGACACTGAGACTCTGAGGCACTGAGACACGAAGACTCTGAGACACAGAGGCACTGAGACTCTGATACACTGAGACTCTGAGACTCTGAGACACTGAGAGACAGAGACACTGACACACTGAGACACAGAGACACTGAGACTCTGAGACACTGAGACACAGAGGCACTGAGACTCTGAGACACTGAGATACTGAGACACACAGACACAGAGACACAGAGACACAGAGACACTGAGACACAGAGACACTGAGACTCTGAGACACAGAGACACAGAGAAACTGAGACTCTGAGTCACTGAGACACTGAGACGCTGAGGCTCTGAGTCACTGTGACACAGAGACACTGAGACTCTGAGACACTGAGACACTGAGACACTGAGACGCAGAGACACTTGGACACAGAGACACTGATACACTGAGACTCTGAGACACGGAGACACGGAGACTCTGAGGCACTGTGACACTGAAACGCAGAGACACTGAGACAAAGAAACACTGAGACACTGAGACACAGAGATACTGAGACACAGAGCCACAGAGACACTGAGACACAGAGACACCGAGACTCTGAGTCATGGAGACACTGAGAGATAGAGACACAGAGACACTGAGACACTGAGACACAGAGACTCTGAGACTCTGAGACACAGAGACACTGAGACACAGAGACACTGAGACTCTGAGACACAGAGACACTCAGACTGTGAGACACTGAGACACTGAGACTCTGAGACACTGTGACTCTGAGACACTGAGACAAAGAGACACTGAGATGCTGAGACACTGATACACTGAGACACAGAGACACTGAGACTCTGAGACATTGAGACACAGAGACACAGAGACACTGAGACTCTGAGACATTGAGACACTGAGACACAGATACAGAGTGAATCTGAGATTCTGAGAGACTGAGACACTGAGACACAGACACACTGAGACTCTGAGACACAGAGACACAGTGAAACTGAGACACTGAGACTCTGAGACACTGTGACACAGAGACACAGAGACACTGAGACACAGAGACACTGAGACTCTGAGACACTAGGCACTGAGACACTGAGACACAGAGACACTGAGACTCTGAGACACTGAGACACTGAGACACAGACACACTGTGACTCTGAGACACTGAGACACAGAGGCACTGAGACACAGAGACGCTGAGACACTGCGACTCAGATACAGTGAGACTCTGAGACACTGAGGCACTGGGACACTGAGACACAGAGACACAGAGACTCTGAGACACTGAGACACTGAGGCACAGAGACACTGAGACACTGATACTCAGAGACACTGAGACTCTGAGACACAGAGGCACTGAGACACTGAGACACTGAGACACTGAGATACTGAGACAAAGAGACACAGAGACACTGAGACTCTGAGACACTGCTAATAGAGACACGGAGAAACAGAGACAATGAGACGCTGAGACACAGAGACACTGAGACTCTGAGACACTGAGGCACTGAGACACAGTGACAGTGAGACACTGAGACACAGAGACACAGCGACACTGAGTCTCTGACACAGAGACACTGAGAAACAGAGACACTGGGACTCTGAGACATAGAGACACTGAGACACAGAGACACTGAGACACAGCGACACAGAGAAACTGAGACTGTGAGACACTGAGGCACAGAGACACAGAGACACTGAGACACAGAGACTCTGAGACACTGAGACACTGAGACACAGAGACACTGTGACTCTGAGACACTGAGACACAGACAGACTGAGACACTGAGACACAGAGACACTGAGACTCTGAGACACTACACACTGAGACACTGAGACACAGAGACACTGTGACTCTGAGACACTGAGACACAGAGACACAGAGACACTGAGACACAGAGACACAGAGGCACAGAGACTCTGAGACACTGAGACACTGTGACTCTGAGACACTGAGACACAGACAGACTGAGACACTGAGACACAGAGACACTGGGACACTGAGACACGGAGACACAGAGACACTGAGACTCTGAGGCACTGAGACACTGAGACACTGAGACTCTGAGACACTGAGACACAGAGACACTGTGACTCTGAGACACTGAGGCACAGAGACTCTGAGACACAGAGACACTGATACTCTGAGACATAGAGACTCTGAGACACTGAGACAATGTGACTCTGAGACACTGAGACACCAAGACATAGAGGCACTGAGACACAGAGACACTGAGACACAGAGACTCTGAGACACTGAGACACTGAGACAAAGAGACACTGAGACATAGAGACACTGAGACACTGAGACTCTGAGACACTGAGGCACTGAGACACAGAGACGCTGAGACACAGAGACACTGAGACACTGTGACACAGAGACACTGAGACACTGTGACATTGAGACACAGAGTCACTGAGACACTGAGGCACAGAGACACTGAAACTCTGAGACACTGAGGCACTGAGACACAGAGTCACTGAGACACAGAGACTCTGAGACACTGAGACACAGAGACACAGAGACACTTAGACACAGAGACACAGAGACACTGAGGCACTGAGAAACAGAGACAATGAGACACAGAGACACTGAGAGTCTGAGTCACAGAGACACAGAGACACTGAGACTCTGAGACACTGAGACACTGAAACACAGAGACACAGTGACTCTGAGACTCTGAGACACAGAAACTGAGGCACTGAGACACTGAGACTCTGAGTCACTGAGGCACTGAGACACAGAGACACTGAGACACAGAGACACAGAGACTCTGTGACAATGAGACACTGAGACAAAGAGACACTGAGACACTGAGACTCTGAGACACTGAGGCACTGAGACACAGAGAGACTGAGACACAGAGACACAGAAACACTGAGACTCTCAGACACTGAGACACAGAGACACAGAGCCACAGAGACGCTGAGACTCTGAGAAACTGAGACATAGAGACACTCAGACTCTGAGACACTGAGACACAGAGACACTGAGACACAGAGACACAGAGACTCTGAGACACTGAGACACAGAGACACAGAGACACTGAGACAAAGAGACACTGAGACACAGAGACTCTGAGACACTAGACACTGAAACACTGAGACACAGAGTCACTGAGACTCTGGGACACTCAGACACAGAGACACAGAGACACTGAGACACAGAGACACAGAGACACTGAGACTCTGAGACTCAGAGACACTGAGACACAGAGACACTGTGACTCTGAGACACTGAGACTCTGAGACACAGAGACACATAAACACAGAGACACAGAGACACAGAGACACTGAGACTCTGAGACACTGAGACACAGAGACACAGGGACTCTGAGACACTGAGACACAGAGACACTGAGACTCTGAGACACTGAAACACTGAGACACAGAGACACTGTGACTCTGAGACACTGAGACTCTGAGACACAGAGACACAGAAACACTGAGACACAGAGACACAGAGGCACAGAGACACTGAGACTCTGAGACACTGAGACACAGAGACACTGAGACACAGAGACACTGGGACTCTGAGACACTAGACATTGAGACACTGAGACACAGAGACACTGAGACTCTGAGACACTGAGGCACTGAGACACAGAGACACTGAGACACAGAGACACTGAGACACTGAGACACTGAGACACAGAGACACAGTGACTCTGAGACTCTGAGACACAGAGAAACTGAGGCACTGAGATACTGAGACTCTGAGTCACTGAGGCACTGAGACACAGAGACACAGAGACACTGAGACACAGAGACGCAGAGACTCTGTGGCACTGAGACACTGAGACACTGAGACAAAGAGACACTGAGACACTGAGACACTGAGGCACTGAGACACAGAGACACTGAGACACAGAGACACATAGACTCTGAGACACTGAGACACAGAGCCACAGAAACACTGAGACTCTGAGACACTGAGACACAGAGACACAGAGCCACAGAGACACTTAGACTCTGAAAACACTGAGACACAGAGACACTGAGACACAGAGACACAGAGACTCTGAGACACTGAGACACAGAGACACTGAGACACGGAGACACAGAGACACTGAGACTCTGAGACATTGAGGCACTGAGACACAGAGACACTGAGACACAGACCCACCGAGACACTGAGACACAGAGGCACTGAGAACCTGAGACACTGAGACACAGAGACACTGAGACTCTGAGACACTGAGGCACTGAGACACTGAGACACAGAGACTCTGTGACACTGAGACACTGAGACACTGAGACTCTGATACACAGAGACACAGTGACTCTGAGACACTGACACACTGAGACACAGAGACACTGAGACACTGAGGCACAGAGACACAGGGATACTGAGACTCTGAGACACTGTGACACAGAGACACAGAGACACTGAGACTCTGATACACTGAGACTCTGAGACATAGAGACACTGAGACTCTGAGACACTGAGAGACAGAGACACTGAGACACTGAGACACTGAGACTCTGAGACACTGAGACACAGAGGCACTGAGACACAGAGACACAGAGACACTGAGACACTGAGACACTGACACTCTGAGACACTGAGACACTGAGACACAGAGACACTGAGACTCTGAGGCACTGAGACACGAAGACTCTGAGACACAGAGGCACTGAGACTCTGATACACTGAGACTCTGAGACTCTGAGACACTGAGAGACAGAGACACTGACACACTGAGACACAGAGACACTGAGACTCTGAGACACTGAGACACAGAGGCACTGAGACTCTGAGACACTGAGATACTGAGACACACAGACACAGAGACACAGAGACACAGAGACACTGAGACACAGAGACACTGAGACTCTGAGACACAGAGACACAGAGAAACTGAGACTCTGAGTCACTGAGACACTGAGACGCTGAGGCTCTGAGTCACTGTGACACAGAGACACTGAGACTCTGAGACACTGAGACACTGAGACACTGAGACGCAGAGACACTTGGACACAGAGACACTGATACACTGAGACTCTGAGACACGGAGACACGGAGACTCTGAGGCACTGTGACACTGAAACGCAGAGACACTGAGACAAAGAAACACTGAGACACTGAGACACAGAGATACTGAGACACAGAGCCACAGAGACACTGAGACACAGAGACACCGAGACTCTGAGTCATGGAGACACTGAGAGATAGAGACACAGAGACACTGAGACACTGAGACACAGAGACTCTGAGACTCTGAGACACAGAGACACTGAGACACAGAGACACTGAGACTCTGAGACACAGAGACACTCAGACTGTGAGACACTGAGACACTGAGACTCTGAGACACTGTGACTCTGAGACACTGAGACAAAGAGACACTGAGATGCTGAGACACTGATACACTGAGACACAGAGACACTGAGACTCTGAGACATTGAGACACAGAGACACAGAGACACTGAGACTCTGAGACATTGAGACACTGAGACACAGATACAGAGTGAATCTGAGATTCTGAGAGACTGAGACACTGAGACACAGACACACTGAGACTCTGAGACACAGAGACACAGTGAAACTGAGACACTGAGACTCTGAGACACTGTGACACAGAGACACAGAGACACTGAGACACAGAGACACTGAGACTCTGAGACACTAGGCACTGAGACACTGAGACACAGAGACACTGAGACTCTGAGACACTGAGACACTGAGACACAGACACACTGTGACTCTGAGACACTGAGACACAGAGGCACTGAGACACAGAGACGCTGGGACACTGCGACTCAGATACAGTGAGACTCTGAGACACTGAGGCACTGGGACACTGAGACACAGAGACACAGAGACTCTGAGACACTGAGACACTGAGGCACAGAGACACTGAGACACTGATACTCAGAGACACTGAGACTCTGAGACACAGAGGCACTGAGACACTGAGACACTGAGACACTGAGATACTGAGACAAAGAGACACAGAGACACTGAGACTCTGAGACACTGCTAATAGAGACACGGAGAAACAGAGACAATGAGACGCTGAGACACAGAGACACTGAGACTCTGAGACACTGAGGCACTGAGACACAGTGACAGTGAGACACTGAGACACAGAGACACAGCGACACTGAGTCTCTGACACAGAGACACTGAGAAACAGAGACACTGGGACTCTGAGACATAGAGACACTGAGACACAGAGACACTGAGACACAGCGACACAGAGAAACTGAGACTGTGAGACACTGAGGCACAGAGACACAGAGACACTGAGACACAGAGACTCTGAGACACTGAGACACTGAGACACAGAGACACTGTGACTCTGAGACACTGAGACACAGACAGACTGAGACACTGAGACACAGAGACACTGAGACTCTGAGACACTACACACTGAGACACTGAGACACAGAGACACTGTGACTCTGAGACACTGAGACACAGAGACACAGAGACACTGAGACACAGAGACACAGAGGCACAGAGACTCTGAGACACTGAGACACTGTGACTCTGAGACACTGAGACACAGACAGACTGAGACACTGAGACACAGAGACACTGGGACACTGAGACACGGAGACACAGAGACACTGAGACTCTGAGGCACTGAGACACTGAGACACTGAGACTCTGAGACACTGAGACACAGAGACACTGTGACTCTGAGACACTGAGGCACAGAGACTCTGAGACACAGAGACACTGATACTCTGAGACATAGAGACTCTGAGACACTGAGACAATGTGACTCTGAGACACTGAGACACCAAGACATAGAGGCACTGAGACACAGAGACACTGAGACACAGAGACTCTGAGACACTGAGACACTGAGACAAAGAGACACTGAGACATAGAGACACTGAGACACTGAGACTCTGAGACACTGAGGCACTGAGACACAGAGACGCTGAGACACAGAGACACTGAGACACTGTGACACAGAGACACTGAGACACTGTGACATTGAGACACAGAGTCACTGAGACACTGAGGCACAGAGACACTGAAACTCTGAGACACTGAGGCACTGAGACACAGAGTCACTGAGACACAGAGACTCTGAGACACTGAGACACAGAGACACAGAGACACTTAGACACAGAGACACAGAGACACTGAGGCACTGAGAAACAGAGACAATGAGACACAGAGACACTGAGAGTCTGAGTCACAGAGACACAGAGACACTGAGACTCTGAGACACTGAGACACTGAAACACAGAGACACAGTGACTCTGAGACTCTGAGACACAGAAACTGAGGCACTGAGACACTGAGACTCTGAGTCACTGAGGCACTGAGACACAGAGACACTGAGACACAGAGACACAGAGACTCTGTGACAATGAGACACTGAGACAAAGAGACACTGAGACACTGAGACTCTGAGACACTGAGGCACTGAGACACAGAGAGACTGAGACACAGAGACACAGAAACACTGAGACTCTCAGACACTGAGACACAGAGACACAGAGCCACAGAGACGCTGAGACTCTGAGAAACTGAGACATAGAGACACTCAGACTCTGAGACACTGAGACACAGAGACACTGAGACACAGAGACACAGAGACTCTGAGACACTGAGACACAGAGACACAGAGACACTGAGACAAAGAGACACTGAGACACAGAGACTCTGAGACACTAGACACTGAAACACTGAGACACAGAGTCACTGAGACTCTGGGACACTCAGACACAGAGACACAGAGACACTGAGACACAGAGACACAGAGACACTGAGACTCTGAGACTCAGAGACACTGAGACACAGAGACACTGTGACTCTGAGACACTGAGACTCTGAGACACAGAGACACATAAACACAGAGACACAGAGACACAGAGACACTGAGACTCTGAGACACTGAGACACAGAGACACAGGGACTCTGAGACACTGAGACACAGAGACACTGAGACTCTGAGACACTGAAACACTGAGACACAGAGACACTGTGACTCTGAGACACTGAGACTCTGAGACACAGAGACACAGAAACACTGAGACACAGAGACACAGAGGCACAGAGACACTGAGACTCTGAGACACTGAGACACAGAGACACTGAGACACAGAGACACTGGGACTCTGAGACACTAGACATTGAGACACTGAGACACAGAGACACTGAGACTCTGAGACACTGAGGCACTGAGACACAGAGACACTGAGACACAGAGACACTGAGACACTGAGACACTGAGACACAGAGACACAGTGACTCTGAGACTCTGAGACACAGAGAAACTGAGGCACTGAGATACTGAGACTCTGAGTCACTGAGGCACTGAGACACAGAGACACAGAGACACTGAGACACAGAGACGCAGAGACTCTGTGGCACTGAGACACTGAGACACTGAGACAAAGAGACACTGAGACACTGAGACACTGAGGCACTGAGACACAGAGACACTGAGACACAGAGACACATAGACTCTGAGACACTGAGACACAGAGCCACAGAAACACTGAGACTCTGAGACACTGAGACACAGAGACACAGAGCCACAGAGACACTTAGACTCTGAAAACACTGAGACACAGAGACACTGAGACACAGAGACACAGAGACTCTGAGACACTGAGACACAGAGACACTGAGACACGGAGACACAGAGACACTGAGACTCTGAGACATTGAGGCACTGAGACACAGAGACACTGAGACACAGACCCACCGAGACACTGAGACACAGAGGCACTGAGAACCTGAGACACTGAGACACAGAGACACTGAGACTCTGAGACACTGAGGCACTGAGACACTGAGACACAGAGACTCTGTGACACTGAGACACTGAGACACTGAGACTCTGATACACAGAGACACAGTGACTCTGAGACACTGACACACTGAGACACAGAGACACTGAGACACTGAGGCACAGAGACACTGAGACTCTGAGACACTGAGAGACAGAGACACTGAGACACTGAGACTCTGAGACACTGAGACACTGAGACACTGAGAAACTGAGACTCTGAGACAATGAGACACTGAGACACAGAGACACTGAGACACAGAGACACAGAGACACTGAGACACAGAGACACAGAGACACTGAGACTCTGAGACACTGAGACACAGGGCATAGAGACACTAAGACAAAGAGACACTGAGACACAGAGACTCTGAGACACTAGACACTGAGACACTGAGACACAGAGTCACAGAGACTCTGAGACACTCAGACACAGAGACACAGAGACACTGAGACACAGAGACACAGAGACACTGAGACTCTGAGACTCAGAGACACTGAGACACAGAGACACTGTGACTCTGAGACACTGAGACACTGAGACTCTGAGACACAGAGACACATAAACACAGAGACACAGAGGCACAGAGACACTGAGACTCTGAGACACTGAGACACAGAGACACAGAGACACTGTGACTCTGAGACACTGAGACACTGATACTCTGAGACACAGAGACACAGAAACACTGAGACACAGAGACACAGAGGCACAGAGACACTGAGACTCTGAGACACTGAGACACAGAGACACTGGGACTCTGAGACACTAGACATTGAGACACTGAGACACAGAGACACTGAGACACAGAGACACAGAGACACTGAGACTCTGAGACACTGAGACACAGAGACACAGTGGCTCTGAGACTCTGAGACACAGAGAAACTGAGGCACTGAGACACTGAGACTCTGAGTCACTGAGGCACTGAGACACAGAGACACTGAGACACAGAGACACAGAGACTCTGTGACACTGAGACACTGAGACAAAGAGACACTGAGACACTGAGACACTGAGACTCTGAGACACTGAGGCACTGAGACACAGAGAGACTGAGACACAGAGACACAGAAACACTGAGACTCTGTGACACTGAGACACAGAGACACAGAGCCACAGAGACACTTAGACTCTGAGAAACTGAGACATAGAGACACTCAGACTCTGAGACACTGAGACACAGAGACACTGAGACACAGAGACGCAGAGACTCTGTGGCACTGAGACACTGAGACACTGAGACAAAGAGACACTGAGACACTGAGACACTGAGGCACTGAGACACAGAGACACTGAGACACAGAGACACATAGACTCTGAGACACTGAGACACAGAGCCACAGAAACACTGAGACTCTGAGACACTGAGACACAGAGACACAGAGCCACAGAGACACTTAGACTCTGAAAACACTGAGACACAGAGACACTGAGACACAGAGACACAGAGACTCTGAGACACTGAGACACAGAGACACTGAGACACGGAGACACAGAGACACTGAGACTCTGAGACATTGAGGCACTGAGACACAGAGACACTGAGACACAGACCCACCGAGACACTGAGACACAGAGGCACTGAGAACCTGAGACACTGAGACACAGAGACACTGAGACTCTGAGACACTGAGGCACTGAGACACTGAGACACTGAGGCACAGAGACACTGAGACTCTGAGACACTGAGAGACAGAGACACTGAGACACTGAGACTCTGAGACACTGAGACACTGAGACACTGAGAAACTGAGACTCTGAGACAATGAGACACTGATACACAGAGACACAGTGACTCTGAGACACTGACACACTGAGACACAGAGACACTGAGACACTGAGGCACAGAGACACTGAGACTCTGAGACACTGAGAGACAGAGACACTGAGACACTGAGACTCTGAGACACTGAGACACTGAGACACTGAGAAACTGAGACTCTGAGACAATGAGACACTGAGACACAGAGACACTGAGACACAGAGACACAGAGACACTGAGACACAGAGACACAGAGACACTGAGACTCTGAGACACTGAGACACAGGGCATAGAGACACTAAGACAAAGAGACACTGAGACACAGAGACTCTGAGACACTAGACACTGAGACACTGAGACACAGAGTCACAGAGACTCTGAGACACTCAGACACAGAGACACAGAGACACTGAGACACAGAGACACAGAGACACTGAGACTCTGAGACTCAGAGACACTGAGACACAGAGACACTGTGACTCTGAGACACTGAGACACTGAGACTCTGAGACACAGAGACACATAAACACAGAGACACAGAGGCACAGAGACACTGAGACTCTGAGACACTGAGACACAGAGACACAGAGACACTGTGACTCTGAGACACTGAGACACTGATACTCTGAGACACAGAGACACAGAAACACTGAGACACAGAGACACAGAGGCACAGAGACACTGAGACTCTGAGACACTGAGACACAGAGACACTGGGACTCTGAGACACTAGACATTGAGACACTGAGACACAGAGACACTGAGACACAGAGACACAGAGACACTGAGACTCTGAGACACTGAGACACAGAGACACAGTGGCTCTGAGACTCTGAGACACAGAGAAACTGAGGCACTGAGACACTGAGACTCTGAGTCACTGAGGCACTGAGACACAGAGACACTGAGACACAGAGACACAGAGACTCTGTGACACTGAGACACTGAGACAAAGAGACACTGAGACACTGAGACACTGAGACTCTGAGACACTGAGGCACTGAGACACAGAGAGACTGAGACACAGAGACACAGAAACACTGAGACTCTGTGACACTGAGACACAGAGACACAGAGCCACAGAGACACTTAGACTCTGAGAAACTGAGACATAGAGACACTCAGACTCTGAGACACTGAGACACAGAGACACTGAGACACAGAGACACAGAGACTCTGAGACACTGAGACACAGAGACACAGAGACACTGAGACAAAGAGACACTGAGACACAGAGACTCTGAGACACTAGACACTGAAACACTGAGACACAGAGTCACTGAGACTCTGAGACACTCAGACACAGAGACACAGAGACACTGAGACACAGACACACAGAGACACTGAGACTCTGAGACTCAGAGACACTGAGACACAGAGACACTGTGACTCTGAGACACTGAGACACTGAGACTCTGAGACACAGAGACACATAAACACAGAGACACAGAGACACAGAGACACAGAGACACTGAGACTCTGAGACTCAGAGACACTGAGACTCTGAGACACAGAGACACATAAACACAGAGACACAGAGACACAGAGACACAGAGACACAGAGACACTGAGACTCTGAGACACTGAGACACAGAGACACAGGGACTCTGAGACACTGAGACACAGAGACACTGAGACTCTGAGACACTGAAACACTGAGACACAGAGACACTGAGACTCTGAGACACTGAGACACTGAGACACTGAGACGCAGAGACACTTGGACACAGAGACACTGAGACACTGAGACTCTGAGACACGGAGACACGGAGACTCTGAGGCACTGTGACACTGAAACGCAGAGACACTGAGACAAAGAAACACTGAGACACTGAGACACAGAGATACTGAGACACAGAGCCACAGAGACACTGAGACACAGAGACACCGAGACTCTGAGTCATGGAGACACTGAGAGATAGAGACACAGAGACTCTGAGACTCTGAGACACAGAGACACTGAGACACAGAGACACTGAGACTCTGAGACACAGAGACACTCAGACTGTGAGACACTGAGACACTGAGACTCTGAGACACTGTGACTCTGAGACACTGAGACAAAGAGACACTGAGACGCTGAGACACTGAGACACTGAGACACAGAGACACTGAGACTCTGAGACATTGAGACACAGAGACACAGAGACACTGAGACTCTGAGACATTGAGACACTGAGACACAGATACAGAGTGAATCTGAGATTCTGAGAGACTGAGACACTGAGACACAGACAAACTGAGACTCTGAGACACAGAGACACAGTGAAACTGAGACACTGAGACTCTGAGACACTGTGACACAGAGACACAGAGACACTGAGACACAGAGACACTGAGACTCTGAGACACTAGGCACTGAGACACTGAGACACAGAGACACTGAGACTCTGAGACACTGAGACACTGAGACACAGACACACTGTGACTCTGAGACACTGAGACACAGAGGCACTGAGACACAGAGACGCTGAGACACTGCGACTCAGATACAGTGAGACTCTGAGACACTGAGGCACTGGGACACTGAGACACAGAGACACAGAGACTCTGAGACACTGTGACATTGAGACACAGAGTCACTGAGACACTGAGGCACAGAGACACTGAAACTCTGAGACACTGAGGCACTGAGACACAGAGTCACTGAGACACAGAGACTCTGAGACACTGAGACACAGAGACACAGAGACACTTAGACACAGAGACACAGAGACACTGAGGCACTGAGAAACAGAGACAATGAGACACAGAGACACTGAGAGTCTGAGTCACAGAGACACAGAGACACTGAGACACAGAGACACTGAGACTCTGAGACACTGAGACACAGAGACACAGTGACTCTGAGACTCTGAGACACAGAGAAACTGAGGCACTGAGACACTGAGACTCTGAGTCACTGAGGCACTGAGACACAGAGACACTGAGACACAGAGACACAGAGACTCTGTGACACTGAGACACTGAGACAAAGAGACACTGAGACACTGAGACTCTGAGACACTGAGACACAGAGAGGCTGAGACACAGAGACACAGAAACACTGAGACTCTCAGACACTGAGACACAGAGACACAGAGCCACAGAGACGCTGAGACTCTGAGAAACTGAGACATAGAGACACTCAGACTCTGAGACACTGAGACACAGAGACACTGAGACACAGAGACACAGAGACTCTGAGACACTGAGACACAGAGACACAGAGACACTGAGACAAAGAGACACTGAGACACAGAGAGTCTGAGACACTAGACACTGAAACACTGAGACACAGAGTCACTGAGACTCTGGGACACTCAGACACAGAGACACAGAGACACTGAGACACAGAGACACAGAGACACTGAGACTCTGAGACTCAGAGACGCTGAGACACAGAGACACTGTGACTCTGAGACACTGAGACTCTGAGACACAGAGACACATAAACACAGAGACACAGAGACACAGAGACACAGAGACACTGAGACTCTGAGACACTGAGACACAGAGACACAGGGACTCTGAGACACTGAGACACAGAGACACTGAGACACAGAGACACAGAAACACTGAGACACAGAGACACAGAGGCACAGAGACACTGAGACTCTGAGACACTGAGACACAGAGACACTGAGACACAGAGACACTGGGACTCTGAGACACTAGACATTGAGACACTGAGACACAGAGACACTGAGACTCTGAGACACTGAGACACTGAGACACAGAGACACTGAGACACAGAGACACTGAGACTCTGAGACACTGAGACACTGAGACACAGAGACACAGTGACTCTGAGACTCTGAGACACAGAGAAACTGAGGCACTGAGATACTGAGACTCTGAGTCACTGAGGCACTGAGACACAGAGACACTGAGACACAGAGACGCAGAGACTCTGTGGCACTGAGACACTGAGACACTGAGACAAAGAGACACTGAGACACTGAGACACTGAGACACTGAGACACAGAGACTCTGAGACACTGAGACACAGAGCCACAGAAACACTGAGACTCTGAGACACTGAGACACAGAGACACAGAGCCACAGAGACACTTAGACTCTGAAAACACTGAGACACAGAGACACTGAGACACAGAGACACAGAGACTCTGAGACACTGAGACACAGAGACACTGAGACACGGAGACACAGAGACACTGAGACTCTGAGACATTGAGGCACTGAGACACAGAGACACTGAGACACAGACCCACCGAGACACTGAGACACAGAGGCACTGAGAACCTGAGACACTGAGACACAGAGACACTGAGACTCTGAGACACTGAGGCACTGAGACACTGAGACACTGAGACACAGAGACTCTGTGACACTGAGACACTGAGACACTGAGACTCTGATACACAGAGACACAGTGACTCTGAGACACTGACACACTGAGACACAGAGACACTGAGACTCTGAGGCACAGAGACACTGAGACTCTGAGACACTGAGAGACAGAGACACTGAGACACTGAGACTCTGAGACACTGAGACACTGAGACACTGAGAAACTGAGACTCTGAGACAATGAGACACTGAGACACAGAGACACTGAGACACAGAGACACAGAGACACAGAGACACAGAGAAACAGAGACACTGAGACTCTGAGACACTGAGACACAGGGCATAGAGACACTAAGACAAAGAGACACTGAGACACAGAGACTCTGAGACACTAGACACTGAGACACTGAGACACAGAGTCACAGAGACTCTGAGACACTCAGACACAGAGACACAGAGACACTGAGACACAGAGACACAGAGACACTGAGACTCTGAGACTCAGAGACACTGAGACACAGAGACACTGTGACTCTGAGACACTGAGACACTGAGACTCTGAGACACAGAGACACATAAACACAGAGACACAGAGGCACAGAGACACTGAGTCTCTGAGACTCTGAGACACAGAGACACAGAGACACTGTGACTCTGAGACACTGAGACACTGATACTCTGAGACACAGAGACACAGAAACACTGAGACACAGAGACACAGAGGCACAGAGACACTGAGACTCTGAGACACTGAGACACAGAGACACTGGGACTCTGAGACACTAGACATTGAGACACTGAGACACAGAGACACTGAGACACAGAGACACAGAGACACTGAGACTCTGAGACACTGAGACACAGAGACACAGTGGCTCTGAGACTCTGAGACACAGAGAAACTGAGGCACTGAGACACTGAGACTCCGAGTCACTGAGGCACTGAGACACAGAGACACTGAGACACAGAGACACAGAGACTCTGTGACACTGAGACACTGAGACAAAGAGACACTGAGACACTGAGACACTGAGACTCTGAGACACTGAGGCACTGAGACACAGAGAGACTGAGACACAGAGACACAGAAACACTGAGACTCTGTGACACTGAGACACAGAGACACAGAGCCACAGAGACACTTAGACTCTGAGAAACTGAGACATAGAGACACTCAGACTCTGAGACACTGAGACACAGAGACACTGAGACACAGAGACACAGAGACTCGGAGACACTGAGGCACAGAGACACAGAGACACTGAGACAAAGAGACACTGAGACACAGAGACTCTGAGACACTAGACACTGAAACACTGAGACACAGAGTCACAGAGACTCTGAGACACTCAGACACAGAGACACAGAGACACTGAGACACAGACACACAGAGACACTGAGACTCTGAGACTCAGAGACACTGAGACACAGAGACACTGTGACTCTGAGACACTGAGACACTGAGACTCTGAGACACAGAGACACATAAACACAGAGACACAGAGACACAGAGACACTGAGACTCTGAGACTCAGAGACACTGAGACTCTGAGACACAGAGACACATAAACACAGAGACACAAAGACACAGAGACACAGAGACACTGAGACTCTGAGACACTGAGACACAGAGACACAGGGACTCTGAGACACTGAGACACAGAGACACTGAGACTCTGAGACACTGAAACACTGAGACACAGAGACACTGTGACTCTGAGACACTGAGACACTGAGACTCTGAGACACAGAGACACAGAAACACTGAGACACAGAGACACAGAGGCACAGAGACACTGAGACTCTGAGACACTGAGACACAGAGACACTGAGACACAGAGACACTGGGACTCTGAGACACTAGACATTGAGACACTGAGACACAGAGACACTGAGACTCTGAGACACTGAGACACTGAGACACAGAGACACTGAGACACAGAGACACTGAGACTCTGAGACACTGAGACACTGAGACACAGAGACACAGTGACTCTGAGACTCTGAGACACAGAGAAACTGAGGCACTGAGATACTGAGACTCTGAGTCACTGAGGCACTGAGACACAGAGACACTGAGACACAGAGACACAGAGACTCTGTGGCACTGAGACACTGAGACACTGAGACAAAGAGACACTGAGACACTGAGACACTGAGGCACTGAGACACAGAGACACTGAGACACAGAGACACAGAGACTCTGAGACACTGAGACACAGAGCCACAGAAACACTGAGACTCTGAGACACTGAGACGCAGAGACACAGAGCCACAGAGACACTTAGACTCTGAGACACTGAGACACAGAGACACTGAGACACAGAGACACAGAGACTCTGAGACACTGAGACACAGAGACACTGAGACACGGAGACACAGAGACACTGAGACTCTGAGACATTGAGGCACTGAGACACAGAGACACTGAGACACAGACCCACCGAGACACTGAGACACAGAGGCACTGAGAACCTGAGACACTGAGACACAGAGACACTGAGACTCTGAGACACTGAGGCACTGAGACACTGAGACACTGAGACACAGAGACTCTGTGACACTGAGACACTGAGACACTGAGACTCTGATACACAGAGACACAGTGACTCTGAGACACTGACACACTGAGACACAGAGACACTGAGACTCTGAGGCACAGAGACACTGAGACTCTGAGACACTGAGAGACAGAGACACTGAGACACTGAGACTCTGAGACACTGAGACACTGAGACTCTGAGACAATGAGACACTGAGACACAGAGACACTGAGACACAGAGACACAGAGACACTGAGACACAGAGACACAGAGACACTGAGACTCTGAGACACTGAGACACAGGGCATAGAGACACTAAGACAAAGAGACACTGAGACACAGAGACTCTGAGACACTAGACACTGAGACACTGAGACACAGAGTCACAGAGACTCTGAGACACTCAGACACAGAGACACAGAGACACTGAGACACAGAGACACAGAGACACTGAGACTCTGAGACTCAGACACACTGAGACATAGAGACACTGTGACTCTGAGACACTGAGACACTGAGACTCTGAGACACAGAGACACATAAACACAGAGACACAGAGACACAGAGACACTGAGACTCTGAGACACTGAGACACAGACACAGAGACACAGGGACTCTGAGACACTGAGACACAGAGACATTGAGACTTGAGACACTGAAACACTGAGACACAGAGACACTGTGACTCTGAGACACTGAGACACTGATACTCTGAGACACAGAGACACAGAAACACTGAGACACAGAGACACAGAGGCACTAGACACTGAGAGTCTGAGAGACTGAGACACAGAGACACTGGGACTCTGAGACACTAGACATTGAGACACTGAGACACAGAGACACTGAGACACAGAGACACAGAGACACTGAGACTCTGAGACACTGAGACACTGAGACACAGAGACACAGTGGCTCTGAGACTCTGAGACACAGAGAAACTGAGGCACTGAGACACTGAGACTCTGAGTCACTGAGGCACTGAGACACAGAGACACTGAGACACAGAGACACAGAGACTCTGTGACACTGAGACACTGAGACAAAGAGACACTGAGACACTGAGACACAGAGACTCTGAGACACAGAGACACAGAGACTCTGAGACACTGAGACACTGAGACACAGAGCCACAGAAACACTGAGACTCTGAGACACAGAGACACTGAGACACAGACCCACCGAGACACTGAGACACAGAGGCACTGAGAACCTGAGACACTGAGACACAGAGACACTGAGACTCTGAGACACTGAGGCACTGAGACACTGAGACACTGAGACACTGAGACACAGAGACTCTGTGACACTGAGACACTGAGACTCTGATACACAGAGACACAGTGACTCTGAGACACTGACACACTGAGACACAGAGACACTGAGACTCTGAGGCACAGAGACACTGAGACTCTGAGACACTGAGAGACAGAGACACTGAGACACTGAGACTCTGAGACACTGAGACACTGAGACACTGAGAAACTGAGACTCTGAGACAATGAGACACTGAGACACAGAGACACTGAGACACAGAGACACAGAGACACTGAGACACAGAGACACAGAGACACTGAGACTCTGAGACACTGAGACACAGGGCATAGAGACACTAAGACAAAGAGACACTGAGACACAGAGACTCTGAGACACTAGACACTGAGACACTGAGACACAGAGTCACAGAGACTCTGAGACACTCAGACACAGAGACACAGAGACACTGAGACACAGAGACACTGAGACTCTGAGACTCAGAGACACTGAGACACAGAGACACTGTGACTCTGAGACACTGAGACACTGAGACTCTGAGACACAGAGACACATAAACACAGAGACACAGAGGCACAGAGACACTGAGACTCTGAGACACTGAGACACAGAGACACAGAGACACTGTGACTCTGAGACACTGAGACACTGATACTCTGAGACACAGAGACACAGAAACACTGAGACACAGAGACACAGAGGCACAGAGACACTGAGACTCTGAGACACTGAGACACAGAGAAACTGGGACTCTGAGACACTAGACATTGAGACACTGAGACACAGAGACACTGAGACACAGAGACACTGAGACACAGAGACACAGTGGCTCTGAGACTCTGAGACACAGAGAAACTGAGGCACTGAGACACTGAGACTCTGAGGCACTGAGCCACTGAGACACAGAGACACTGAGACACAGAGACACAGAGACTCTGTGACACTGAGACACTGAGACAAAGAGACACTGAGACACTGAGACACTGAGACTCTGAGACACTGAGGCACTGAGACACAGAGAGACTGAGACACAGAGACACAGAAACACTGAGACTCTGTGACACTGAGACACAGAGACACAGAGCCACAGAGACACTTAGACTCTGAGAAACTGAGACATAGAGACACTCAGACTCTGAGACACTGAGACACAGAGACACTGAGACACAGAGACACAGAGACTCTGAGACACTGAGGCACAGAGACACAGAGACACTGAGACAAAGAGACACTGAGACACAGAGACTCTGAGACACTAGACACTGAAACACTGAGACACAGAGTCACTGAGACTCTGAGACACTCAGACACAGAGACACAGAGACACTGAGACACAGACACACAGAGACACTGAGACTCTGAGACTCAGAGACACTGAGACACAGAGACACTGTGACTCTGAGACACTGAGACACTGAGACTCTGAGACACAGAGACACATAAACACAGAGACACAGAGACACAGAGACACTGAGACTCTGAGACTCAGAGACACTGAGACTCTGAGACACAGAGACACATAAACACAGAGACACAAAGACACAGAGACACAGAGACACTGAGACTCTGAGACACTGAGACACAGAGACACAGGGACTCTGAGACACTGAGACACAGAGACACTGAGACTCTGAGACACTGAAACACTGAGACACAGAGACACTGTGACTCTGAGACACTGAGACACTGAGACTCTGAGACACAGAGACACAGAAACACTGAGACACAGAGACACAGAGGCACTAGACACTGAGAGTCTGAGACACTGAGACACAGAGACACTGGGACTCTGAGACACTAGACATTGAGACACTTAGACACAGAGACACTGAGACACAGAGACACAGAGACACTGAGACTCTGAGACACTGAGACACTGAGACACAGAGACACAGTGGCTCTGAGACTCTGAGACACAGAGAAACTGAGGCACTGAGACATTGAGACTCTGAGTCACTGAGGCACTGAGACACAGAGACACTGAGACACAGAGACACAGAGACTCTGTGACACTGAGACACTGAGACAAAGAGACACTGAGACACTGAGACACTGAGACTCTGAGACACAGAGACACAGAGACTCTGAGACACTGAGACACTGAGACACAGAGCCACAGAAACACTGAGACTCTGAGACACTGAGACACAGAGACATAGAGCCACAGAGACACTTAGACTCTGAGACACTGAGACACTGAGACATAGAGACACTCAGACTCTGAGACACTGAGACACAGAGACACTGAGACACAGAGACACAGAGACTCTGAGACACTGAGACACAGAGACACTGAGACACGAAGACACAGAGACACTGAGACTCTGAGACACTGAGGCACTGAGACACAGAGACACTGAGACACAGAGCCACCGAGACACTGAGACACAGAGGCACTGAGACCCTGAGACACTGAGACACAGAGACACTGAGACTCTGAGACACTGAGGCACTGAGACACAGAGCCACAGAAACACTGAGACTCTGAGACACTGAGACACAGAGACATAGAGCCACAGAGACACTTAGACTCTGAGACACTGAGACACTGAGACATAGAGACACTCAGACTCTGAGACACTGAGACACAGAGACACTGAGACACAGAGACACAGAGACTCTGAGACACTGAGACACAGAGACACTGAGACACGGAGACACAGAGACACTGAGACTCTGAGACACTGAGGCACTGAGACACAGAGACACTGAGACACAGAGCCACCGAGACACTGAGACACAGAGGCACTGAGACCCTGAGACACTGAGACACAGAGACACTGAGACTCTGAGACACTGAGGCACTGAGACACTGAGACACTGAGACAGAGAGACTCTGTGACACTGAGACACTGAGACACTGAGACACTGAGACTCTGATACACAGAGACACAGAGACTCTGAGACACTGACACACTGAGACACAGAGACACTGAGACTCTGAGGCACAGAGACACAGAGACTCTGAGACACTGAGACACAGAGACACAGGGATACTGAGACTCTGAGACACTGTGACACAGAGACACAGAGACACTGAGACTCTGATACACTGAGACTCTGAGACATAGAGACACTGAGACTCTGAGACACTGAGAGACAGAGACACTGAGGCACTGAGACACTGAGACTCTGAGACACTGAGACACAGAGGCACTGAGACACAGAGACACTGAGACACTGAGACTCTGAGACTCTGAGACACTGAGACACTGAGACACTGAGACACTGACACTCTGAGACACTGAGACACTGAGACACAGAGACACTGAGACTCTGAGGCACTGAGACACGAAGACTCTGAGACACAGAGGCACTGAGAAACTGAGACTCTGAGACTGAGACACTGAGACACAGAGACACTGAGACTCTGATACACTGAGACTCTGAGACTCTGAGACACTGAGAGACAGAGACACTGAGACACTGAGACACTGAGACTCTGAGACACTGAGACACAGAGGCACTGAGACTCTGAGACACTGAGACACTGAGACACACAGACACAGAGACACAGAGACACAGAGACACAGAGACTCTGAGACACTGAGACTCTGAGACACAGAGAAACTGAGACTCTGAGTCACTGAGACACTGAGACGCTGAGGCTCTGAGTCACTGTGACACAGAGACACTGAGACTCTGAGACACTGAGACACTGAGACGCAGAGACACTTGGACACAGAGACACTGATACACTGAGACTCTGAGACACGGAGACACGGAGACTCTGAGGCACTGTGACACTGAAACGCAGAGACACTGAGACAAAGAAACACTGAGACACTGAGACACAGAGATACTGAGACACAGAGCCACAGAGACACTGAGACACAGAGACACCGAGACTCTGAGTCATGGAGACACTGAGAGATAGAGACACAGAGACACTGAGACACTGAGACACAGAGACTCTGAGACTCTGAGACACAGAGACACTGAGACACAGAGACACTGAGACTCTGAGACACAGAGACACTCAGACTGTGAGACACTGAGACACTGAGACTCTGAGACACTGTGACTCTGAGACACTGAGACAAAGAGACACTGAGACGCTGAGACACTGAGACACTGAGACACAGAGACACTGAGACTCTGAGACATTGAGACACAGAGACACAGAGACACTGAGACTCTGAGACATTGAGACACTGAGACACAGATACAGAGTGAATCTGAGATTCTGAGAGACTGAGACACTGAGACACAGACACACTGAGACTCTGAGACACAGAGACACAGTGAAACTGAGACACTGAGACTCTGAGACACTGTGACACAGAGACACAGAGACACTGAGACACAGAGACACTGAGACACAGACACACTGTGACTCTGAGACACTGAGACACAGAGGCACTGAGACACAGAGACGCTGAGACACTGTGACTCAGATACAGTGAGACTCTGAGACACTGAGGCACTGGGACACTGAGACACAGAGACACAGAGACTCTGAGACACTGAGACACTGAGGCACAGAGACACTGAGACACTGATACTCAGAGACACTGAGACTCTGAGACACAGAGGCACTGAGACACTGAGACACTGAGATACTGAGACAAAGAGACACAGAGACACTGAGACTCTGAGACACTGCTAATAGAGACACGGAGAAACAGAGACAATGAGACGCTGAGACACAGAGACACTGAGACTCTGAGACACTGAGGCACTGAGACACAGTGACAGTGAGACACTGAGACACAGAGACACAGCGACACTGAGTCTCTGACACAGAGACACTGAGAAACAGAGACACTGGGACTCTGAGACATAGAGACACTGAGACACAGAGACACTGAGACACAGCGACACAGAGAAACTGAGACTGTGAGACACTGAGGCACAGAGACACAGAGACACTGAGACACAGAGACTCTGAGACACTGAGACACTGAGACACAGAGACACTGTGACTCTGAGACACTGAGACACAGACAGACTGAGACACTGAGACACAGAGAGACTGAGACTCTGAGACACTACACACTGAGACACTGAGACACAGAGACACTGTGACTCTGAGACACTGAGACACAGAGACACAGAGACACTGAGACACAGAGACACAGAGGCACAGAGACTCTGAGACACTGAGACACTGTGACTCTGAGACACTGAGACACAGACAGACTGAGACACTGAGACACAGAGACACTGGGACACTGAGACACGGAGACACAGAGACACTGAGACTCTGAGGCACTGAGACACTGAGACACTGAGACTCTGAGACACTGAGACACAGAGACACTGTGACTCTGAGACACTGAGGCACAGAGACTCTGAGACACAGAGACACTGATACTCTGAGACATAGAGACTCTGAGACACTGAGACAATGTGACTCTGAGACACTGAGACACCGAGACATAGAGGCACTGAGGCACTGAGACACTGAGACACTGAGACACAGAGACTCTGAGACACTGAGACACTGAGACAAAGAGACACTGAGACACAGAGACACTGAGACACTGAGACTCTGAGACACTGAGGCACTGAGACACAGAGACGCTGAGACACAGAGACACTGAGACACTGTGACACAGAGACACTGAGACACTGTGACATTGAGACACAGAGTCACTGAGACACTGAGGCACAGAGACACAGAAACTCTGAGACACTGAGGCACTGAGACACAGAGTCACTGAGACACAGAGACTCTGAGACACTGAGACACAGAGACACAGAGACACTTAGACACAGAGACACAGAGACACTGAGGCACTGAGAAACAGAGACAATGAGACACAGAGACACTGAGAGTCTGAGTCACAGAGACACAGAGACACTGAGACACAGAGACTCTGAGACGCTGAGACACTGATACACAGAGACACAGAGACACTAAGACTCTGAGACACTGAGACACTGAGACACTGAGAGTCTGAGACACTGACTCTGAGTCTCTGAGACACAGAGACACAGAAACACTGAGACTCTGTGACACTGAGACACAGAGACACAGAGCCACAGAGACACTTAGACTCTGAGAAACTGAGATATAGAGACACTCAGACTCTGAGACACTGAGACACTGAGACTCTGAGACACAGAGACACATAAACACAGAGACACAGAGGCACAGAGACACTGAGACTCTGAGACACTGAGACACAGAGACACAGAGACACTGTGACTCTGAGACACTGAGACACTGATACTCTGAGACACAGAGACACAGAAACACTGAGACACAGAGACACAGAGGCACAGAGACACTGAGACTCTGAGACACTGAGACACAGAGACAATGGGACTCTGAGACACTAGACATTGAGACACTGAGACACAGAGACACTGAGACTCTGAGACACAGAGACACAGTGGCTCTGAGACTCTGAGACACAGAGAAACTGAGGCACTGAGACACTGAGACTCTGAGTCACTGAGGCACTGAGACACAGAGACACTGAGACACAGAGACACAGAGACTCTGTGACACTGAGACACTGAGACAAAGAGACACTGAGACACTGAGACACTGAGACTCTGAGACACAGAGACACATAAACACAGAGACACAGAGACACAGAGACACTGAGACTCTGAGACTCAGAGACACTGAGACTCTGAGACACAGAGACACATAAACACAGAGACACAAAGACACAGAGACACAGAGACACTGAGACTCTGAGACACTGAGACACAGAGACCAAGGGACTCTGAGACACTGAGACACAGAGACACTGAGACTCTGAGACACTGAAACACTGAGACACAGAGACACTGTGACTCTGAGACACTGAGACACTGAGACTCTGAGACACAGAGACACAGAAACACTGAGACACAGAGACACAGAGGCACAGACACACTGTGACTCTGAGACACTGAGACACAGAGGCACTGAGACACAGAGACGCTGAGACACTGTGACTCAGATACAGTGAGACTCTGAGACACTGAGGCACTGGGACACTGAGACACAGAGACACAGAGACTCTGAGACACTGAGACACTGAGGCACAGAGACACTGAGACACTGATACTCAGAGACACTGAGACTCTGAGACACAGAGGCACTGAGACACTGAGACACTGAGATACTGAGACAAAGAGACACAGAGACACTGAGACTCTGAGACACTGCTAATAGAGACACGGAGAAACAGAGACAATGAGACGCTGAGACACAGAGACACTGAGACTCTGAGACACTGAGGCACTGAGACACAGTGACAGTGAGACACTGAGACACAGAGACACAGCGACACTGAGTCTCTGACACAGAGACACTGAGAAACAGAGACACTGGGACTCTGAGACATAGAGACACTGAGACACAGAGACACTGAGACACAGCGACACAGAGAAACTGAGACTGTGAGACACTGAGGCACAGAGACACAGAGACACTGAGACACAGAGACTCTGAGACACTGAGACACTGAGACACAGAGACACTGTGACTCTGAGACACTGAGACACAGACAGACTGAGACACTGAGACACAGAGAGACTGAGACTCTGAGACACTACACACTGAGACACTGAGACACAGAGACACTGTGACTCTGAGACACTGAGACACAGAGACACAGAGACACTGAGACACAGAGACACAGAGGCACAGAGACTCTGAGACACTGAGACACTGTGACTCTGAGACACTGAGACACAGACAGACTGAGACACTGAGACACAGAGACACTGGGACACTGAGACACGGAGACACAGAGACACTGAGACTCTGAGGCACTGAGACACTGAGACACTGAGACTCTGAGACACTGAGACACAGAGACACTGTGACTCTGAGACACTGAGGCACAGAGACTCTGAGACACAGAGACACTGATACTCTGAGACATAGAGACTCTGAGACACTGAGACAATGTGACTCTGAGACACTGAGACACCGAGACATAGAGGCACTGAGGCACTGAGACACTGAGACACTGAGACACAGAGACTCTGAGACACTGAGACACTGAGACAAAGAGACACTGAGACACAGAGACACTGAGACACTGAGACTCTGAGACACTGAGGCACTGAGACACAGAGACGCTGAGACACAGAGACACTGAGACACTGTGACACAGAGACACTGAGACACTGTGACATTGAGACACAGAGTCACTGAGACACTGAGGCACAGAGACACAGAAACTCTGAGACACTGAGGCACTGAGACACAGAGTCACTGAGACACAGAGACTCTGAGACACTGAGACACAGAGACACAGAGACACTTAGACACAGAGACACAGAGACACTGAGGCACTGAGAAACAGAGACAATGAGACACAGAGACACTGAGAGTCTGAGTCACAGAGACACAGAGACACTGAGACACAGAGACTCTGAGACGCTGAGACACTGATACACAGAGACACAGAGACACTAAGACACAGAGACAATGAGGGACAGAGACACAGAGTCACTGAGACACAGAGACACAGAGACTCTGAGACACTGAGACATTGAGACGCAGAGAAACTGAGACTTTGAGACACAGAGGCACAGATACACAGATACACTGAGACTCTGAGATACGGAGACACAGAGACACTGAGACACAGAGACACAGGGACACTGAGACACAGAGACACTGAGACTCTGAGACACTGAGACACTGAGACTCTGAGACACTCAGACACAGAGACACAGAGACACTGAGACACAGACACACAGAGACACTGAGACTCTGAGACTCAGAGACACTGAGACACAGAGACACTGTGACTCTGAGACACTGAGACACTGAGACTCTGAGACACAGAGACACATAAACACAGAGACACAGAGACACAGAGACACTGAGACTCTGAGACTCAGAGACACTGAGACTCTGAGACACAGAGACACATAAACACAGAGACACAAAGACACAGAGACACAGAGACACTGAGACTCTGAGACACTGAGACACAGAGACACAGGGACTCTGAGACACTGAGACACAGAGACACTGAGACTCTGAGACACTGAAACACTGAGACACAGAGACACTGTGACTCTGAGACACTGAGACACTGAGACTCTGAGACACAGAGACACAGAAACACTGAGACACAGAGACACAGAGGCACAGAGACACTGAGACTCTGAGACACTGAGACACAGAGACACTGAGACACAGAGACACTGGGACTCTGAGACACTAGACATTGAGACACTGAGACACAGAGACACTGAGACTCTGAGACACTGAGACACTGAGACACAGAGACACTGAGACACAGAGACACTGAGACTCTGAGACACTGAGACACAGAGACACAGTGACTCTGAGACTCTGAGACACAGAGAAACTGAGGCACTGAGATACTGAGACTCTGAGTCACTGAGGCACTGAGACACAGAGACACTGAGACACAGAGACACAGAGACTCTGTGGCACTGAGACACTGAGACACTGAGACAAAGAGACACTGAGACACTGAGACACTGAGGCACTGAGACACAGAGACACTGAGACACAGAGACACAGAGACTCTGAGACACTGAGACACAGAGCCACAGAAACACTGAGACTCTGAGACACTGAGACACAGAGACACAGAGCCACAGAGACACTTAGACTCTGAGACACTGAGACACAGAGACACTGAGACACAGAGACACAGAGACTCTGAGACACTGAGACACAGAGACACTGAGACACGGAGACACAGAGACACTGAGACTCTGAGACATTGAGGCACTGGGACACAGAGACACTGAGACACAGACCCACCGAGACACTGAGACACAGAGGCACTGAGAACCTGAGACACTGAGACACAGAGACACTGAGACTCTGAGACACTGAGGCACTGAGACACTGAGACACTGAGACACAGAGACTCTGTGACACTGAGACACTGAGACACTGAGACTCTGATACACAGAGACACAGTGACTCTGAGACACTGACACACTGAGACACAGAGACACTGAGACTCTGAGGCACAGAGACACTGAGACACAGAGACACTGAGAGACAGAGACACTGAGACACTGAGACTCTGAGACACTGAGACACTGAGACTCTGAGACAATGAGACACTGAGACACAGAGACACTGAGACACAGAGACACAGAGACACTGAGACACAGAGACACAGAGACACTGAGACTCTGAGACACTGAGACACAGGGCATAGAGACACTAAGACAAAGAGACACTGAGACACAGAGACTCTGAGACACTAGACACTGAGACACTGAGACACAGAGTCACAGAGACTCTGAGACACTCAGACACAGAGACACAGAGACACTGAGACACAGAGACACAGAGACACTGAGACTCTGAGACTCAGACACACTGAGACATACAGACACTGTGACTCTGAGACACTGAGACACTGAGACTCTGAGACACAGAGACACATAAACACAGAGACACAGAGACACAGAGACACTGAGACTCTGAGACACTGAGACACAGAGACACAGTGGCTCTGAGACTCTGAGACACAGAGAAACTGAGGCACTGAGACACTGAGACTCTGAGTCACTGAGTCACTGAGACACAGAGACACTGAGACACAGAGACACAGAGACTCTGTGACACTGAGACACTGAGACAAAGAGACACTGAGACACTGAGACACTGAGACTCTGAGACACTGAGGCACTGAGACACAGAGAGACTGAGACACAGAGACACAGAAACACTGAGACTCTGTGACACTGAGACACAGAGACACAGAGCCACAGAGACACTTAGACTCTGAGAAACTGAGACATAGAGACACTCAGACTCTGAGACACTGAGACACTGAGACTCTGAGACACAGAGACACATAAACACAGAGACACAGAGGCACAGAGACACTGAGACTCTGAGACACTGAGACACAGAGACACAGAGACACTGTGACTCTGAGACACTGAGACACTGATACTCTGAGACACAGAGACACAGAAACACTGAGACACAGAGACACAGAGGCACAGAGACACTGAGACTCTGAGACACTGAGACACAGAGACACTGGGACTCTGAGACACTAGACATTGAGACACTGAGACACAGAGACACTGAGACACAGAGACACTGAGACTCTGAGACACAGAGACACAGTGGCTCTGAGACTCTGAGACACAGAGAAACTGAGGCACTGAGACACTGAGACTCTGAGTCACTGAGGCACTGAGACACAGAGACACTGAGACACAGAGACACAGAGACTCTGTGACACTGAGACACTGAGACAAAGAGACACTGAGACACTGAGACACTGAGACTCTGAGACACAGAGACACATAAACACAGAGACACAGAGACACAGAGACACTGAGACTCTGAGACTCAGAGACACTGAGACTCTGAGACACAGAGACACATAAACACAGAGACACAAAGACACAGAGACACAGAGACACTGAGACTCTGAGACACTGAGACACAGAGACCAAGGGACTCTGAGACACTGAGACACAGAGACACTGAGACTCTGAGACACTGAAACACTGAGACACAGAGACACTGTGACTCTGAGACACTGAGACACTGAGACTCTGAGACACAGAGACACAGAAACACTGAGACACAGAGACACAGAGGCACAGACACACTGTGACTCTGAGACACTGAGACACAGAGGCACTGAGACACAGAGACGCTGAGACACTGTGACTCAGATACAGTGAGACTCTGAGACACTGAGGCACTGGGACACTGAGACACAGAGACACAGAGACTCTGAGACACTGAGACACTGAGGCACAGAGACACTGAGACACTGATACTCAGAGACACTGAGACTCTGAGACACAGAGGCACTGAGACACTGAGACACTGAGATACTGAGACAAAGAGACACAGAGACACTGAGACTCTGAGACACTGCTAATAGAGACACGGAGAAACAGAGACAATGAGACGCTGAGACACAGAGACACTGAGACTCTGAGACACTGAGGCACTGAGACACAGTGACAGTGAGACACTGAGACACAGAGACACAGCGACACTGAGTCTCTGACACAGAGACACTGAGAAACAGAGACACTGGGACTCTGAGACATAGAGACACTGAGACACAGAGACACTGAGACACAGCGACACAGAGAAACTGAGACTGTGAGACACTGAGGCACAGAGACACAGAGACACTGAGACACAGAGACTCTGAGACACTGAGACACTGAGACACAGAGACACTGTGACTCTGAGACACTGAGACACAGACAGACTGAGACACTGAGACACAGAGAGACTGAGACTCTGAGACACTACACACTGAGACACTGAGACACAGAGACACTGTGACTCTGAGACACTGAGACACAGAGACACAGAGACACTGAGACACAGAGACACAGAGGCACAGAGACTCTGAGACACTGAGACACTGTGACTCTGAGACACTGAGACACAGACAGACTGAGACACTGAGACACAGAGACACTGGGACACTGAGACACGGAGACACAGAGACACTGAGACTCTGAGGCACTGAGACACTGAGACACTGAGACTCTGAGACACTGAGACACAGAGACACTGTGACTCTGAGACACTGAGGCACAGAGACTCTGAGACACAGAGACACTGATACTCTGAGACATAGAGACTCTGAGACACTGAGACAATGTGACTCTGAGACACTGAGACACCGAGACATAGAGGCACTGAGGCACTGAGACACTGAGACACTGAGACACAGAGACTCTGAGACACTGAGACACTGAGACAAAGAGACACTGAGACACAGAGACACTGAGACACTGAGACTCTGAGACACTGAGGCACTGAGACACAGAGACGCTGAGACACAGAGACACTGAGACACTGTGACACAGAGACACTGAGACACTGTGACATTGAGACACAGAGTCACTGAGACACTGAGGCACAGAGACACAGAAACTCTGAGACACTGAGGCACTGAGACACAGAGTCACTGAGACACAGAGACTCTGAGACACTGAGACACAGAGACACAGAGACACTTAGACACAGAGACACAGAGACACTGAGGCACTGAGAAACAGAGACAATGAGACACAGAGACACTGAGAGTCTGAGTCACAGAGACACAGAGACACTGAGACACAGAGACTCTGAGACGCTGAGACACTGATACACAGAGACACAGAGACACTAAGACTCTGAGACACTGAGACACTGAGACACTGAGAGTCTGAGACACTGACTCTGAGTCTCTGAGACACAGAGACACAGAAACACTGAGACTCTGAGACACTGAGACACAGCGACACTGAGTCACTGAGACACTGAGACAGAGAGACACTGAGACACCGAGACATAGAGGCACTGAGGCACTGAGACACAGAGACACTGAGACACAGAGACTCTGAGACACTGAGACACTGAGACAAAGAGACACTGAGACACAGAGACACAGAGACACTGAGACACTGAGACTCTGAGACACTGAGGCACTGAGACACCGAGACGCTGAGACACAGAGACACTGAGACACTGTGACACAGAGACACTGAGACACTGTGACATTGAGACACAGAGTCACTGAGACACTGAGGCACAGAGACACTGAAACTCTGAGACACTGAGGCACTGAGACACAGAGTCACTGAGACACAGAGACTCTGAGACACTGAGACACAGAGACACAGAGACACTTAGACACAGAGACACAGAGACACTGAGGCACAGAGAAACAGAGACAATGAGACACGGAGACACTGAGAGTCTGAGTCACAGAGACACAGAGACACTGAGACACAGAGACTCTGAGACGCTGAGACACTGATTCACAGAGACACAGAGATACTAAGACTCTGAGACACTGAGACACAGAGACACTGTGACTCTGAGACACTGAGACACAGCGACACTGAGTCACTGAGACACTGAGACACTGAGACAGAGAGACACTGAGACACTGAGTCACTGAGACTCTGAGACACTGACTCTGAGTCTCTGAGACACTGAGACACAGAGACACTGAGACACTGAGACACAGAGACACTGAGACACTGAGACACAGAGACTCTGTGACTCTGAGACGCTGAGAGACAGAGACACTGAGGCTCTGAGACACTGAGACACAGAGACACTGAGACACTGAGGCACTGAGACACAGAGACACTGAGACAGTGAGACACTAAGACTCTGAGACACTGAGACACTGAGACACTGCGACACAGAGACACTGAGGCACAGAGACACTGAGACACTGAGACACAGAAACACTGAGACACTGAGACACTGAGACACTGAGACACAGAAACACTGAGACACTGAGGCACAGAGACACTGAGACACTGAGACATTGAGACACAGAGACACTGAGACTCTGAGACACTGAGACACTGAGACTCTGAGACACTGCGGCACTGAGACACAGAGACACTGAGACACTGAGACACTGCGACACAGAGACACTGAGGCACAGAGACACTGAGACACTGAGACACAGAAACACTGAGACACTGAGACACTGAGACACAGAAACACTGAGACACTGAGGCACAGAGACACTGAGACACTGAGACATTGAGACACAGAGACACTGAGACTCTGAGACACTGAGACACTGAGACTCTGAGACACTGCGGCACTGAGACACAGAGACACTGAGACACAGAGACAATGAGGGACAGAGACACAGAGTCACTGAGACACAGAGACACAGAGACTCTGAGACACTGAGACATTGAGACGCAGAGAAACTGAGACTTTGAGACACAGAGGCACAGATACACAGATACACTGAGACTCTGAGATACGGAGACACAGAGACACTGAGACACAGAGACACAGGGACACTGAGACACAGAGACACTGAGACTCTGAGACACTGAGACACTGAGACTCTGAGACACTCAGACACAGAGACACAGAGACACAGACACACAGAGACACTGAGACTCTGAGACTCAGAGACACTGAGACACAGAGACACTGTGACTCTGAGACACTGAGACACTGAGACTCTGAGACACAGAGACACATAAACACAGAGACACAGAGACACAGAGACACTGAGACTCTGAGACTCAGAGACACTGAGACTCTGAGACACAGAGACACATAAACACAGAGACACAAAGACACAGAGACACAGAGACACTGAGACTCTGAGACACTGAGACACAGAGACACAGGGACTCTGAGACACTGAGACACAGAGACACTGAGACTCTGAGACACTGAAACACTGAGACACAGAGACACTGTGACTCTGAGACACTGAGACACTGAGACTCTGAGACACAGAGACACAGAAACACTGAGACACAGAGACACAGAGACACAGAAACACTGAGACACAGAGACACAGAGGCACAGAGACACTGAGACTCTGAGACACTGAGACACAGAGACACTGAGACACAGAGACACTGGGACTCTGAGACACTAGACATTGAGACACTGAGACACAGAGACACTGAGACTCTGAGACACTGAGACACTGAGACACAGAGACACTGAGACACAGAGACACTGAGACTCTGAGACACTGAGACACAGAGACACAGTGACTCTGAGACTCTGAGACACAGAGAAACTGAGGCACTGAGATACTGAGACTCTGAGTCACTGAGGCACTGAGACACAGAGACACTGAGACACAGAGACACAGAGACTCTGTGGCACTGAGACACTGAGACACTGAGACAAAGAGACACTGAGACACTGAGACACTGAGGCACTGAGACACAGAGACACTGAGACACAGAGACACAGAGACTCTGAGACACTGAGACACAGAGCCACAGAAACACTGAGACTCTGAGACACTGAGACACAGAGACACAGAGCCACAGAGACACTTAGACTCTGAGACACTGAGACACAGAGACACTGAGACACAGAGACACAGAGACTCTGAGACACTGAGACACAGAGACACTGAGACACGGAGACACAGAGACACTGAGACTCTGAGACATTGAGGCACTGAGACACAGAGACACTGAGACACAGACCCACCGAGACACTGAGACACAGAGGCACTGAGAACCTGAGACACTGAGACACAGAGACACTGAGACTCTGAGACACTGAGGCACTGAGACACTGAGACACTGAGACACAGAGACTCTGTGACACTGAGACACTGAGACACTGAGACTCTGATACACAGAGACACAGTGACTCTGAGACACTGACACACTGAGACACAGAGACACTGAGACTCTGAGGCACAGAGACACTGAGACACAGAGACACTGAGAGACAGAGACACTGAGACACTGAGACTCTGAGACACTGAGACACTGAGACTCTGAGACAATGAGACACTGAGACACAGAGACACTGAGACACAGAGACACAGAGACACTGAGACACAGAGACACAGAGACACTGAGACTCTGAGACACTGAGACACAGGGCATAGAGACACTAAGACAAAGAGACACTGAGACACAGAGACTCTGAGACACTAGACACTGAGACACTGAGACACAGAGTCACAGAGACTCTGAGACACTCAGACACAGAGACACAGAGACACTGAGACACAGAGACACAGAGACACTGAGACTCTGAGACTCAGACACACTGAGACATACAGACACTGTGACTCTGAGACACTGAGACACTGAGACTCTGAGACACAGAGACACATAAACACAGAGACACAGAGACACAGAGACACTGAGACTCTGAGACACTGAGACACAGAGACACAGTGGCTCTGAGACTCTGAGACACAGAGAAACTGAGGCACTGAGACACTGAGACTCTGAGTCACTGAGTCACTGAGACACAGAGACACTGAGACACAGAGACACAGAGACTCTGTGACACTGAGACACTGAGACAAAGAGACACTGAGACACTGAGACACTGAGACTCTGAGACACTGAGGCACTGAGACACAGAGAGACTGAGACACAGAGACACAGAAACACTGAGACTCTGTGACACTGAGACACAGAGACACAGAGCCACAGAGACACTTAGACTCTGAGAAACTGAGACATAGAGACACTCAGACTCTGAGACACTGAGACACTGAGACTCTGAGACACAGAGACACATAAACACAGAGACACAGAGGCACAGAGACACTGAGACTCTGAGACACTGAGACACAGAGACACAGAGACACTGTGACTCTGAGACACTGAGACACTGATACTCTGAGACACAGAGACACAGAAACACTGAGACACAGAGACACAGAGGCACAGAGACACTGAGACTCTGAGACACTGAGACACAGAGACACTGGGACTCTGAGACACTAGACATTGAGACACTGAGACACAGAGACACTGAGACACAGAGACACTGAGACTCTGAGACACAGAGACACAGTGGCTCTGAGACTCTGAGACACAGAGAAACTGAGGCACTGAGACACTGAGACTCTGAGTCACTGAGGCACTGAGACACAGAGACACTGAGACACAGAGACACAGAGACTCTGTGACACTGAGACACTGAGACAAAGAGACACTGAGACACTGAGACACTGAGACTCTGAGACACAGAGACACATAAACACAGAGACACAGAGACACAGAGACACTGAGACTCTGAGACTCAGAGACACTGAGACTCTGAGACACAGAGACACATAAACACAGAGACACAAAGACACAGAGACACAGAGACACTGAGACTCTGAGACACTGAGACACAGAGACCAAGGGACTCTGAGACACTGAGACACAGAGACACTGAGACTCTGAGACACTGAAACACTGAGACACAGAGACACTGTGACTCTGAGACACTGAGACACTGAGACTCTGAGACACAGAGACACAGAAACACTGAGACACAGAGACACAGAGGCACAGAGACACTGAGACTCTGAGACACTGAGACACAGAGACACTGAGACACAGAGACACTGGGACTCTGAGACACTAGACATTGAGACACTGAGACACAGAGACACTGAGACTCTGAGACACTGAGACACTGAGACACAGAGACACTGAGACACAGAGACACTGAGACTCTGAGACACTGAGACACTGAGACACAGAGACACAGAGACTCTGAGACACTGAGACACAGAGACACTGAGACACGGAGACACAGAGACACTGAGACTCTGAGACTCAGAGACACTGAGACTCTGAGACACAGAGACACATAAACACAGAGACACAAAGACACAGAGACACAGAGACACTGAGACTCTGAGACACTGAGACACAGAGACCAAGGGACTCTGAGACACTGAGACACAGAGACACTGAGACTCTGAGACACTGAAACACTGAGACACAGAGACACTGTGACTCTGAGACACTGAGACACTGAGACTCTGAGACACAGAGACACAGAAACACTGAGACACAGAGACACAGAGGCACAGAGACACTGAGACTCTGAGACACTGAGACACAGAGACACTGAGACACAGAGACACTGGGACTCTGAGACACTAGACATTGAGACACTGAGACACAGAGACACTGAGACTCTGAGACACTGAGACACTGAGACACAGAGACACTGAGACACAGAGACACTGAGACTCTGAGACACTGAGACACTGAGACACAGAGACACAGAGACTCTGAGACACTGAGACACAGAGACACTGAGACACGGAGACACAGAGACACTGAGACTCTGAGACATTGAGGCACTGAGACACAGAGACACTGAGACACAGACCCACCGAGACACTGAGACACAGAGGCACTGAGAACCTGAGACACTGAGACACAGAGACACTGAGACTCTGAGACACTGAGGCACTGAGACACTGAGACACTGAGACACAGAGACTCTGTGACACTGAGACACTGAGACACTGAGACTCTGATACACAGAGACACAGTGACTCTGAGACACTGACACACTGAGACACAGAGACACTGAGACTCTGAGGCACAGAGACACTGAGACTCTGAGACACTGAGAGACAGAGACACTGAGACACTGAGACTCTGAGACACTGAGACACTGAGACACTGAGAAACTGAGACTCTGAGACAATGAGACACTGAGACACAGAGACACTGAGACACAGAGACACAGAGACACTGAGACACAGAGACACTGAGACTCTGAGACACTGAGACACAGGGCATAGAGACACTAAGACAAAGTGACACTGAGACACAGAGACTCTGAGACACTAGACACTGAGACACTGAGACACAGAGTCACAGAGACTCTGAGACACTGAGACACAGAGACACAGAGACACTGAGACACAGAGACACAGAGACACTGAGACTCTGAGACTCAGAGACACTGAGACACAGAGACACTGTGACTCTGAGACACTGAGACACTGAGACTCTGAGACACAGAGACACATAAACACAGAGACACAGAGGCACAGAGACACTGAGTCTCTGAGACTCTGAGACACAGAGACACAGAGACACTGTGACTCTGAGACACTGAGACACTGATACTCTGAGACACAGAGACACAGAAACACTGAGACACAGAGACACAGAGGCACAGAGACACTGAGACTCTGAGACACTGAGACACAGAGACACTGGGACTCTGAGACACTAGACATTGAGACACTGAGACACAGAGACACTGAGACACAGAGACACAGAGACACTGAGACTCTGAGACACTGAGACACAGAGACACAGTGGCTCTGAGACTCTGAGACACAGAGAAACTGAGGCACTGAGACACTGAGACTCTGAGTCACTGAGTCACTGAGACACAGAGACACTGAGACACAGAGACACAGAGACTCTGTGACACTGAGACACTGAGACAAAGAGACACTGAGACACTGAGACACTGAGACACTGAGGCACTGAGACACAGAGAGACTGAGACACAGAGACACAGAAACACTGAGACTCTGTGACACTGAGACACAGAGACACAGAGCCACAGAGACACTTAGACTCTGAGAAACTGAGACATAGAGACACTCAGACTCTGAGACACTGAGACACAGAGACACTGAGACACAGAGACACAGAGACTCGGAGACACTGAGGCACAGAGACACAGAGACACTGAGACAAAGAGACACTGAGACACAGAGACTCTGAGTCACTAGACACTGAAACACTGAGACACAGAGTCACTGAGACTCTGAGACACTCAGACACAGAGACACAGAGACACTGAGACACAGACACACAGAGACACTGAGACTCTGAGACTCAGAGACACTGAGACACAGAGACACTGTGACTCTGAGACACTGAGACACTGAGACTCTGAGACACAGAGACACATAAACACAGAGACACAGAGACACAGAGACACTGAGACTCTGAGACTCAGAGACACTGAGACTCTGAGACACAGAGACACATAAACACAGAGACACAAAGACACAGAGACACAGAGACACTGAGACTCTGAGACACTGAGACACAGAGACACAGGGACTCTGAGACACTGAGACACAGAGACACTGAGACTCTGAGACACTGAAACACTGAGACACAGAGACACTGTGACTCTGAGACACTGAGACACTGAGACTCTGAGACACAGAGACACAGAAACACTGAGACACAGAGACACAGAGGCACAGAGACACTGAGACTCTGAGACACTGAGACACAGAGACACTGAGACACAGAGACACTGGGACTCTGAGACACTAGACATTGAGACACTGAGACACAGAGACACTGAGACTCTGAGACACTGAGACACTGAGACACAGAGACACTGAGACACAGAGACACTGAGACTCTGAGACACTGAGACACTGAGACACAGTGACTCTGAGACTCTGAGACACAGAGAAACTGAGGCACTGAGATACTGAGACTCTGAGTCACTGAGGCACTGAGACACAGAGACACTGAGACACAGAGACGCAGAGACTCTGTGGCACTGAGACACTGAGACACTGAGACAAAGAGACACTGAGACACTGAGACACTGAGGCACTGAGACACAGAGACACTGAGACACAGAGACACAGAGACTCTGAGACACTGAGACACAGAGCCACAGAAACACTGAGACTCTGAGACACTGAGACACAGAGACACAGAGCCACAGAGACACTTAGACTCTGAAAACACTGAGACACAGAGACACTGAGACACAGAGACACAGAGACTCTGAGACACTGAGACACAGAGACACTGAGACACGGAGACACAGAGACACTGAGACTCTGAGACATTGAGGCACTGAGACACAGAGACACTGAGACACAGACCCACCGAGACACTGAGACACAGAGGCACTGAGAACCTGAGACACTGAGACACAGAGACACTGAGACTCTGAGACACTGAGGCACTGAGACACTGAGACACTGAGACACAGAGACTCTGTGACACTGAGACACTGAGACACTGAGACTCTGATACACAGAGACACAGTGACTCTGAGACACTGACACACTGAGACACAGAGACACTGAGACTCTGAGGCACAGAGACACTGAGACTCTGAGACACTGAGAGACAGAGACACTGAGACACTGAGACTCTGAGACACTGAGACACTGAGACACTGAGAAACTGAGACTCTGAGACAATGAGACACTGAGACACAGAGACACTGAGACACAGAGACACAGAGACACTGAGACACAGAGACACAGAGACACTGAGACTCTGAGACACTGAGACACAGGGCATAGAGACACTAAGACAAAGAGACACTGAGACACAGAGACTCTGAGACACTAGACACTGAGACACTGAGACACAGAGTCACAGAGACTCTGAGACACTGAGACACAGAGACACAGAGACACTGAGACACAGAGACACAGAGACACTGAGACTCTGAGACTCAGAGACACTGAGACACAGAGACACTGTGACTCTGAGACACTGAGACACTGAGACTCTGAGACACAGAGACACATAAACACAGAGACACAGAGGCACAGAGACACTGAGTCTCTGAGACTCTGAGACACAGAGACACAGAGACACTGTGACTCTGAGACACTGAGACACTGATACTCTGAGACACAGAGACACAGAAACACTGAGACACAGAGACACAGAGGCACAGAGACACTGAGACTCTGAGACACTGAGACACAGAGACACTGGGACTCTGAGACACTAGACATTGAGACACTGAGACACAGAGACACTGAGACACAGAGACACAGAGACACTGAGACTCTGAGACACTGAGACACAGAGACACAGTGGCTCTGAGACTCTGAGACACAGAGAAACTGAGGCACTGAGACACTGAGACTCTGAGTCACTGAGGCACTGAGACACAGAGACACTGAGACACAGAGACACAGAGACTCTGTGACACTGAGACACTGAGACAAAGAGACACTGAGACACTGAGACACTGAGACTCTGAGACACTGAGGCACTGAGACACAGAGAGACTGATACAGAGACACAGAAACACTGAGACTCTGAGACACTGAGACACTGAGACTCTGAGACAATGAGACACTGAGACACAGAGACACTGAGACACAGAGACACAGAGACACTGAGACACAGAGACACAGAGACACTGAGACTCTGAGACACTGAGACACAGGGCATAGAGACACTAAGACAAAGAGACACTGAGACACAGAGACTCTGAGACACTAGACACTGAGACACTGAGACACAGAGTCACAGAGACTCTGAGACACTCAGACACAGAGACACAGAGACACTGAGACACAGAGACACAGAGACACTGAGACTCTGAGACTCAGACACACTGAGACATAGAGACACTGTGACTCTGAGACACTGAGACACTGAGACTCTGAGACACAGAGACACATAAACACAGAGACACAGAGACACAGAGACACTGAGACTCTGAGACACTGAGACACAGACACAGAGACACAGGGACTCTGAGACACTGAGACACAGAGACATTGAGACTTGAGACACTGAAACACTGAGACACAGAGACACTGTGACTCTGAGACACTGAGACACTGATACTCTGAGACACAGAGACACAGAAACACTGAGACACAGAGACACAGAGGCACTAGACACTGAGAGTCTGAGACACTGAGACACAGAGACACTGGGACTCTGAGACACTAGACATTGAGACACTGAGACACAGAGACACTGAGACACAGAGACACAGAGACACTGAGACTCTGAGACACTGAGACACTGAGACACAGAGACACAGTGGCTCTGAGACTCTGAGACACAGAGAAACTGAGGCACTGAGACACTGAGACTCTGAGTCACTGAGGCACTGAGACACAGAGACACTGAGACACAGAGACACAGAGACTCTGTGACACTGAGACACTGAGACAAAGAGACACTGAGACACTGAGACTCTGAGACACAGAGACACAGAGACTCTGAGACACTGAGACACTGAGACACAGAGCCACAGAAACACTGAGACTCTGAGACACAGAGACACTGAGACACAGACCCACCGAGACACTGAGACACAGAGGCACTGAGAACCTGAGACACTGAGACACAGAGACACTGAGACTCTGAGACACTGAGGCACTGAGACACTGAGACACTGAGACACAGAGACTCTGTGACACTGAGACACTGAGACTCTGATACACAGAGACACAGTGACTCTGAGACACTGACACACTGAGACACAGAGACACTGAGACTCTGAGGCACAGAGACACTGAGACTCTGAGACACTGAGAGACAGAGACACTGAGACACTGAGACTCTGAGACACTGAGACACTGAGACACTGAGAAACTGAGACTCTGAGACAATGAGACACTGAGACACAGAGACACTGAGACACAGAGACACAGAGACACTGAGACACAGAGACACAGAGACACTGAGACTCTGAGACACTGAGACACAGGGCATAGAGACACTAAGACAAAGAGACACTGAGACACAGAGACTCTGAGACACTAGACACTGAGACACTGAGACACAGAGTCACAGAGACTCTGAGACACTCAGACACAGAGACACAGAGACACTGAGACACAGAGACACAGAGACACTGAGACTCTGAGACTCAGAGACACTGAGACACAGAGACACTGTGACTCTGAGACACTGAGACACTGAGACTCTGAGACACAGAGACACATAAACACAGAGACACAGAGGCACAGAGACACTGAGACTCTGAGACACTGAGACACAGAGACACAGAGACACTGTGACTCTGAGACACTGAGACACTGATACTCTGAGACACAGAGACACAGAAACACTGAGACACAGAGACACAGAGGCACAGAGACACTGAGACTCTGAGACACTGAGACACAGAGACACTGGGACTCTGAGACACTAGACATTGAGACACTGAGACACAGAGACACTGAGACACAGAGACACTGAGACTCTGAGACACAGAGACACAGTGGCTCTGAGACTCTGAGACACAGAGAAACTGAGGCACTGAGACACTGAGACTCTGAGTCACTGAGGCACTGAGACACAGAGACACTGAGACACAGAGACACAGAGACTCTGTGACACTGAGACACATAAACACAGAGACACAAAGACACAGAGACACAGAGACACTGAGACTCTGAGACACTGAGACACAGAGACACAGGGACTCTGAGACACTGAGACACAGAGACACTGAGTCTCTGAGACACTGAAACACTGAGACACAGAGACACTGTGACTCTGAGACACTGAGACACTGAGACTCTGAGACACAGAGACACAGAAACACTGAGACACAGAGACACAGAGGCACAGAGACACTGAGACTCTGAGACACTGAGACACAGAGACACTGAGACACAGAGACACTGGGACTCTGAGACACTAGACATTGAGACACTGAGACACAGAGACACTGAGACTCTGAGACACTGAGACACTGAGACACAGAGACACTGAGACACAGAGACACTGAGACTCTGAGACACTGAGACACTGAGACACAGAGACACAGTGACTCTGAGACTCTGAGACACAGAGAAACTGAGGCACTGAGATACTGAGACTCTGAGTCACTGAGGCACTGAGACACAGAGACACTGAGACACAGAGACGCAGAGACTCTGTGGCACTGAGACACTGAGACACTGAGACAAAGAGACACTGAGACACTGAGACACTGAGACACAGAGACACTGAGACACAGAGACACAGAGACTCTGAGACACTGAGACACAGAGCCACAGAAACACTGAGACTCTGAGACACTGAGACACAGAGACACAGAGCCACAGAGACACTTAGACTCTGAAAACACTGAGACACAGAGACACTGAGACACAGAGACACAGAGACTCTGAGACACTGAGACACAGAGACACTGAGACACGGAGACACAGAGACACTGAGACTCTGAGACATTGAGGCACTGAGACACAGAGACACTGAGACACAGACCCACCGAGACACTGAGACACAGAGGCACTGAGAACCTGAGACACTGAGACACAGAGACACTGAGACTCTGAGACACTGAGGCACTGAGACACTGAGACACTGAGACACAGAGACTCTGTGACACTGAGACACTGAGACACTGAGACTCTGATACACAGAGACACAGTGACTCTGAGACACTGACACACTGAGACACAGAGACACTGAGACTCTGAGGCACAGAGACACTGAGACTCTGAGACACTGAGAGACAGAGACACTGAGACACTGAGACTCTGAGACACTGAGACACTGAGACACTGAGAAACTGAGACTCTGAGACAATGAGACACTGAGACACAGAGACACTGAGACACAGAGACACAGAGACACTGAGACACAGAGACACAGAGACACTGAGACTCTGAGACACTGAGACACAGGGCATAGAGACACTAAGACAAAGAGACACTGAGACACAGAGACTCTGAGACACTAGACACTGAGACACAGAGTCACAGAGACTCTGAGACACTGAGACACAGAGACACAGAGACACTGAGACACAGAGACACAGAGACACTGAGACTCTGAGACTCAGAGACACTGAGACACAGAGACACTGTGACTCTGAGACACTGAGACACTGAGACTCTGAGACACAGAGACACATAAACACAGAGACACAGAGGCACAGAAACACTGAGTCTCTGAGACTCTGAGACACAGAGACACAGAGACACTGTGACTCTGAGACACTGAGACACTGATACTCTGAGACACAGAGACACAGAAACACTGAGACACAGAGACACAGAGGCACAGAGACACTGAGACTCTGAGACACTGAGACACAGAGACACTGGGACTCTGAGACACTAGACATTGAGACACTGCGACACAGAGACACTGAGTCACAGAGACACAGAGACACTGAGACTCTGAGACACTGAGACACAGAGACACAGTGGCTCTGAGACTCTGAGACACAGAGAAACTGAGGCACTGAGGCACTGAGACTCTGAGTCACTGAGGCACTGAGACACAGAGACACTGAGACACAGAGACACAGAGACTCTGTGACACTGAGACACTGAGACAAAGAGACACTGAGACACTGAGACACTGAGACTCTGAGACACTGAGGCACTGAGACACAGAGAGACTGAGACACAGAGACACAGAAACACTGAGACTCTGTGACACTGAGACACAGAGACACAGAGCCACAGAGACACTTAGACTCTGAGAAACTGAGACATAGAGACACTCAGACTCTGAGACACTGAGACACAGAGACACTGAGACACAGAGACACAGAGACTCGGAGACACTGAGGCACAGAGACACAGAGGCACTGAGACAAAGAGACACTGAGACACAGAGACTCTGAGACACTAGACACTGAAACACTGAGACACAGAGTCACTGAGACTCTGAGACACTCAGACACAGAGACACAGAGACACTGAGACACAGACACACAGAGACACTGAGACTCTGAGACTCAGAGACACTGAGACACAGAGACACTGTGACTCTGAGACACTGAGACACTGAGACTCTGAGACACAGAGACACATAAACACAGAGACACAGAGACACAGAGACACTGAGACTCTGAGACTCAGAGACACTGAGACTCTGAGACACAGAGACACATAAACACAGAGACACAAAGACACAGAGACACAGAGACACTGAGACTCTGAGACACTGAGACACAGAGACACAGGGACTCTGAGACACTGAGACACAGAGACACTGAGACTCTGAGACACTGAAACACTGAGACACAGAGACACTGTGACTCTGAGACACTGAGACACTGAGACTCTGAGACACAGAGACACAGAAACACTGAGACACAGAGACACAGAGGCACAGAGACACTGAGACTCTGAGACACTGAGACACAGAGACACTGAGACACAGAGACACTGGGACTCTGAGACACTAGACATTGAGACACTGAGACACAGAGACACTGAGACTCTGAGACACTGAGACACTGAGACACAGAGACACTGAGACACAGAGACACTGAGACTCTGAGACACTGAGACACTGAGACACAGAGACACAGTGACTCTGAGACTCTGAGACACAGAGAAACTGAGGCACTGAGATACTGAGACTCTGAGTCACTGAGGCACTGAGACACAGAGACACTGAGACACAGAGACACAGAGACTCTGTGGCACTGAGACACTGAGACACTGAGACAAAGAGACACTGAGACACTGAGACACTGAGGCACTGAGACACAGAGACACTGAGACACAGAGACACAGAGACTCTGAGACACTGAGACACAGAGCCACAGAAACACTGAGACTCTGAGACACTGAGACACAGAGACACAGAGCCACAGAGACACTTAGACTCTGAGACACTGAGACACAGAGACACTGAGACACAGAGACACAGAGACTCTGAGACACTGAGACACAGAGACACTGAGACACGGAGACACAGAGACACTGAGACTCTGAGACATTGAGGCACTGAGACACAGAGACACTGAGACACAGACCCACCGAGACACTGAGACACAGAGGCACTGAGAACCTGAGACACTGAGACACAGAGACACTGAGACTCTGAGACACTGAGGCACTGAGACACTGAGACACTGAGACACAGAGACTCTGTGACACTGAGACACTGAGACACTGAGACTCTGATACACAGAGACACAGTGACTCTGAGACACTGACACACTGAGACACAGAGACACTGAGACTCTGAGGCACAGAGACACTGAGACTCTGAGACACTGAGAGACAGAGACACTGAGACACTGAGACTCTGAGACACTGAGACACTGAGACTCTGAGACAATGAGACACTGAGACACAGAGACACTGAGACACAGAGACACAGAGACACTGAGACACAGAGACACTGAGACTCTGAGACACTGAGACACAGGGCATAGAGACACTAAGACAAAGAGACACTGAGACACAGAGACTCTGAGACACTAGACACTGAGACACTGAGACACAGAGTCACAGAGACTCTGAGACACTCAGACACAGAGACACAGAGACACTGAGACACAGAGACACAGAGACACTGAGACTCTGAGACTCAGACACACTGAGACACAGAGACACTGTGACTCTGAGACACTGAGACACTGAGACTCTGAGACACAGAGACACATAAACACAGAGACACAGAGACACAGAGACACAGAGACACTGAGACTCTGAGACACTGAGACACAGACACAGAGACACAGGGACTCTGAGACACTGAGACACAGAGACATTGAGACTTGAGACACTGAAACACTGAGACACAGAGACACTGTGACTCTGAGACACTGAGACACTGATACTCTGAGACACAGAGACACAGAAACACTGAGACACAGAGACACAGAGGCACTAGACACTGAGAGTCTGAGACACTGAGACACAGAGACACTGGGACTCTGAGACACTAGACATTGAGACACTGAGACACAGAGACACTGAGACACAGAGACACAGAGACACTGAGACTCTGAGACACTGAGACACTGAGACACAGAGACACAGTGGCTCTGAGACTCTGAGACACAGAGAAACTGAGGCACTGAGACACTGAGACTCTGAGTCACTGAGGCACTGAGACACAGAGACACAGAGACTCTGTGACACTGAGACACTGAGACAAAGAGACACTGAGACACTGAGACACAGAGACTCTGAGACACAGAGACACAGAGACTCTGAGACACTGAGACACTGAGACACAGAGCCACAGAAACACTGAGACTCTGAGACACAGAGACACTGAGACACAGACCCACCGAGACACTGAGACACAGAGGCACTGAGAACCTGAGACACTGAGACACAGAGACACTGAGACTCTGAGACACTGAGGCACTGAGACACTGAGACACTGAGACACAGAGACTCTGTGACACTGAGACACTGAGACTCTGATACACAGAGACACAGTGACTCTGAGACACTGACACACTGAGACACAGAGACACTGAGACTCTGAGGCACAGAGACACTGAGACTCTGAGACACTGAGAGACAGAGACACTGAGACACTGAGACTCTGAGACACTGAGACACTGAGACACTGAGAAACTGAGACTCTGAGACAATGAGACACTGAGACACAGAGACACTGAGACACAGAGACACAGAGACACTGAGACACAGAGACACTGAGACTCTGAGACACTGAGACACAGGGCATAGAGACACTAAGACAAAGAGACACTGAGACACAGAGACTCTGAGACACTAGACACTGAGACACTGAGACACAGAGTCACAGAGACTCTGAGACACTCAGACACAGAGACACAGAGACACTGAGACACAGAGACACAGAGACACTGAGACTCTGAGACTCAGAGACACTGAGACACAGAGACACTGTGACTCTGAGACACTGAGACACTGAGACTCTGAGACACAGAGACACATAAACACAGAGACACAGAGGCACAGAGACACTGAGACTCTGAGACACTGAGACACAGAGACACAGAGACACTGTGACTCTGAGACACTGAGACACTGATACTCTGAGACACAGAGACACAGAAACACTGAGACACAAAGACACAGAGGCACAGAGACACTGAGACTCTGAGACACTGAGACACAGAGACACTGGGACTCTGAGACACTAGACATTGAGACACTGAGACACAGAGACACTGAGACACAGAGACACTGAGACTCTGAGACAAAGAGACACAGTGGCTCTGAGACTCTGAGACACAGAGAAACTGAGGCACTGAGACACTGAGACTCTGAGTCACTGAGGCACTGAGACACAGAGACACTGAGACACAGAGACACAGAGACTCTGCGACACTGAGACACTGAGACAGAGACACTGAGACACTGAGACACTGAGACTCTGAGACACAGAGACACATAAACACAGAGACACAGAGACACAGAGACACTGAGACTCTGAGACTCAGAGACACTGAGACTCTGAGACACAGAGACACATAAACACAGAGACACAAAGACACAGAGACACAGAGACACTGAGACTCTGAGACACTGAGACACAGAGACACAGGGACTCTGAGACACTGAGACACAGAGACACTGAGACTCTGAGACACTGAAACACTGAGACACAGAGACACTGTGACTCTGAGACACTGAGACACTGAGACTCTGAGACACAGAGACACAGAAACACTGAGACACAGAGACACAGAGGCACAGAGACACTGAGACTCTGAGACACTGAGACACAGAGACACTGAGACACAGAGACACTGGGACTCTGAGACACTAGACATTGAGACACTGAGACACAGAGACACTGAGACTCTGAGACACTGAGACACTGAGACACAGAGACACTGAGACACAGAGACACTGAGACTCTGAGACACTGAGACACTGAGACACAGAGACACAGTGACTCTGAGACTCTGAGACACAGAGAAACTGAGGCACTGAGATACTGAGACTCTGAGTCACTGAGGCACTGAGACACAGAGACACTGAGACACAGAGACACAGAGACTCTGTGGCACTGAGACACTGAGACACTGAGACAAAGAGACACTGAGACACTGAGACACTGAGGCACTGAGACACAGAGACACTGAGACACAGAGACACAGAGACTCTGAGACACTGAGACACAGAGCCACAGAAACACTGAGACTCTGAGACACTGAGACACAGAGACACAGAGCCACAGAGACACTTAGACTCTGAGACACTGAGACACAGAGACACTGAGACACAGAGACACAGAGACTCTGAGACACTGAGACACAGAGACACAGAGACACTGAGACACGGAAAACAGAGACACTGAGACTCTGAGACATTGAGGCACTGAGACACAGAGACACTGAGACACAGACCCACCGAGACACTGAGACACAGAGGCACTGAGAACCTGAGACACTGAGACACAGAGACACTGAGACTCTGAGACACTGAGGCACTGAGACACTGAGACACTGAGACACAGAGACTCTGTGACACTGAGACACTGAGACACTGAGACTCTGATACACAGAGACACAGTGACTCTGAGACACTGACACACTGAGACACAGAGACACTGAGACTCTGAGGCACAGAGACACTGAGACTCTGAGACACTGAGAGACAGAGACACTGAGACACTGAGACTCTGAGACACTGAGACACTGAGACTCTGAGACAATGAGACACTGAGACACAGAGACACTGAGACACAGAGACACAGAGACACTGAGACACAGAGACACAGAGACACTGAGACTCTGAGACACTGAGACACAGGGCATAGAGACACTAAGACAAAGAGACACTGAGACACAGAGACTCTGAGACACTAGACACTGAGACACTGAGACACAGAGTCACAGAGACTCTGAGACACTCAGACACAGAGACACAGAGACACTGAGACACAGAGACACAGAGACACTGAGACTCTGAGACTCAGACACACTGAGACATAGAGACACTGTGACTCTGAGACACTGAGACACTGAGACTCTGAGACACAGAGACACATAAACACAGAGACACAGAGACACTGAGACTCTGAGACACTGAGACACAGACACAGAGACACAGGGACTCTGAGACACTGAGACACAGAGACATTGAGACTTGAGACACTGAAACACTGAGACACAGAGACACTGTGACTCTGAGACACTGAGACACTGATACTCTGAGACACAGAGACACAGAAACACTGAGACACAGAGACACAGAGGCACTAGACACTGAGAGTCTGAGACACTGAGACACAGAGACACTGGGACTCTGAGACACTAGACATTGAGACACTTAGACACAGAGACACTGAGACACAGAGACACAGAGACACTGAGACTCTGAGACACTGAGACACTGAGACACAGAGACACAGTGGCTCTGAGACTCTGAGACACAGAGAAACTGAGGCACTGAGACATTGAGACTCTGAGTCACTGAGGCACTGAGACACAGAGACACTGAGACACAGAGACACAGAGACTCTGTGACACTGTGACACTGAGACAAAGAGACACTGAGACACTGAGACACAGAGACTCTGAGACACAGAGACACAGAGACTCTGAGACACTGAGACACTGAGACACAGAGCCACAGAAACACTGAGACTCTGAGACACTGAGACACAGAGACATAGAGCCACAGAGACACTTAGACTCTGAGACACTGAGACACTGAGACATAGAGACACTCAGACTCTGAGACACTGAGACACAGAGACACTGAGACACAGAGACACAGAGACTCTGAGACACTGAGACACAGAGACACTGAGACACGAAGACACAGAGACACTGAGACTCTGAGACACTGAGGCACTGAGACACAGAGACACTGAGACACAGAGCCACCGAGACACTGAGACACAGAGGCACCGAGACCCTGAGACACTGAGACACAGAGACACTGAGACTCTGAGACACTGAGGCACTGAGACACAGAGCCACAGAAACACTGAGACTCTGAGACACTGAGACACAGAGACATAGAGCCACAGAGACACTTAGACTCTGAGACACTGAGACACTGAGACATAGAGACTCTCAGACTCTGAGACACTGAGACACAGAGACACTGAGACACAGAGACACAGAGACTCTGAGACACTGAGACACAGAGACACTGAGACACGGAGACACAGAGACACTGAGACTCTGAGACACTGAGGCACTGAGACACAGAGACACTGAGACACAGAGCCACCGAGACACTGAGACACAGAGGCACTGAGACCCTGAGACACTGAGACACAGAGACACTGAGACTCTGAGACACTGAGGCACTGAGACACTGAGACACTGAGACAGAGAGACTCTGTGACACTGAGACACTGAGACACTGAGACACTGAGACACTGAGACTCTGATACACAGAGACACAGAGACTCTGAGACACTGACACACTGAGACACAGAGACACTGAGACTCTGAGGCACAGAGACACAGAGACTCTGAGACACTGAGACACAGAGACACAGGGATACTGAGACTCTGAGACACTGTGACACAGAGACACAGAGACACAGAGACACTGAGACTCTGATACACTGAGACTCTGAGACATAGAGACACTGAGACTCTGAGACACTGAGAGACAGAGACACTGAGACACTGAGACACTGAGACTCTGAGACACTGAGACACAGAGGCACTGAGACACAGAGACACAGAGACACTGAGACTCTGAGACTCTGAGACACTGAGACACTGAGACACTGAGACACTGAGACACTGACACTCTGAGACACTGAGACACTGAGACACAGAGACACTGAGACTCTGAGGCACTGAGACACGAAGACTCTGAGACACAGAGGCACTGAGAAACTGAGACTCTGAGACTGAGACACTGAGACACAGAGACACTGAGACTCTGATACACTGAGACTCTGAGACTCTGAGACACTGAGAGACAGAGACACTGAGACACTGAGACACAGAGACACTGAGACTCTGAGACACTGAGACACAGAGGCACTGAGACTCTGAGACACTGAGACACTGAGACACACAGACACAGAGACACAGAGACACAGAGACACTGAGACTCTGAGACACAGAGACACAGAGAAACTGAGACTCTGAGTCACTGTGACACAGAGACACTGAGACTCTGAGACACTGAGACACTGAGACACTGAGACGCAGAGACACTTGGACACAGAGACACTGATACACTGAGACTCTGAGACACGGAGACACGGAGACTCTGAGGCACTGTGACACTGAAACGCAGAGACACTGAGACAAAGAAACACTGAGACACTGAGACACAGAGATACTGAGACACAGAGCCACAGAGACACTGAGACACAGAGACACCGAGACTCTGAGTCATGGAGACACTGAGAGATAGAGACACAGAGACACTGAGACACTGAGACACAGAGACTCTGAGACTCTGAGACACAGAGACACTGAGACACAGAGACCCTGAGACTCTGAGACACAGAGACACTCAGACTGTGAGACACTGAGACACTGAGACTCTGAGACACTGTGACTCTGAGACACTGAGACAAAGAGACACTGAGACGCTGAGACACTGAGACACTGAGACACTGAGACACAGAGACACTGAGACTCTGAGACATTGAGACACAGAGACACAGAGACACTGAGACTCTGAGACATTGAGACACTGAGACACAGATACAGAGTGAATCTGAGATTCTGAGAGACTGAGACACTGAGACACAGACACACTGAGACTCTGAGACACAGAGACACAGTGAAACTGAGACACTGAGACTCTGAGACACTGTGACACAGAGACACAGAGACACTGAGACACAGAGACACTGAGACACAGACACACTGTGACTCTGAGACACTGAGACACAGAGGCACTGAGACACAGAGACGCTGAGACACTGCGACTCAGATACAGTGAGACTCTGAGACACTGAGGCACTGGGACACTGAGACACAGAGACACAGAGACTCTGAGACACTGAGACACTGAGGCACAGAGACACTGAGACACTGATACTCAGAGACACTGAGACTCTGAGACACAGAGGCACTGAGACACTGAGACACTGAGATACTGAGACAAAGAGACACAGAGACACTGAGACTCTGAGACACTGCTAATAGAGACACGGAGAAACAGAGACAATGAGACGCTGAGACACAGAGACACTGAGACTCTGAGACACTGAGGCACTGAGACACAGTGACAGTGAGACACTGAGACACAGAGACACAGCGACACTGAGTCTCTGACACAGAGACACTGAGAAACAGAGACATTGGGACTCTGAGACATAGAGACACTGAGACACAGAGACACAGAGACAGAGAGACACTGAGACTCTGAGACACTGAGACACAGGGCACAGAGACACTAAGACAAAGAGACACTGAGACACAGAGACTCTGAGACACTAGACACTGAGACACTGAGACACAGAGTCACAGAGACTCTGAGACACTCAGACACTGAGACACAGAGACACTGTGACTCTGAGACACTGAGACACTGAGACTCTGAGACACAGAGACACATAAACACAGAGACACAGAGACACTGAGACTCTGAGACACTGAGACACAGAGACACAGAGACACAGGGACTCTGAGACACTGAGACACAGAGACACTGAGACTTGAGACACTGAAACACTGAGACACAGAGACACTGTGACTCTGAGACACTGAGACACTGATACTCTGAGACACAGAGACACAGAAACACTGAGACACAGAGGCACAGAGACACTGAGACTCTGAGACACTGAGACACAGAGACACTGGGACTCTGAGACACTAGACATTGAGACACTGAGACACAGAGACACTGAGACTCTGAGGCACTGAGACACTGAGACACAGAGACACTGAGACACAGAGACACTGAGACTCTGAGACACTGAGACACTGAGACACAGAGACACAGTGGCTCTGAGACTCTGAGACACAGAGAAACTGAGGCACTGAGACACTGAGACTCTGAGTCACTGAGGCACTGAGACACAGAGACACTGAGACACAGAGACACAGAGACTCTGTGACACTGAGACACTGAGACAAAGAGACACTGAGACACAGAGACACTGAGACTCTGAGACTCAGAGACACTGAGACACAGAGACACATAAACACAGAGACACAGAGACACAGAGACTCTGAGACTCTGAGACACTGAGACACAGAGACACAGGGAATCTGAGACACTGAGACACAGAGACACTGAGACTCTGAGACACTGAAACACTGAGACACAGAGACACTGTGACTCTGAGACACTGAGACACTGAGACTCTGAGACACAGAGACACAGAAACACTGAGACACAGAAACACAGAGGCACAGAGGCACTGAGACTCTGAGACACTAGACACTGAGACACTGAGACACAGAGTCACTGAGACTCTGAGACACTCAGCCACAGAGACACAGAGACACTGAGACACAGAGACACTGAGACTCGGAGACGCAGAGACACTGAGACACAGAGACACTGTGACTCTGAGACACTGAGACTCTGAGATACAGAGACACATAAACACAGAGACACAGAGACACTGAGACTCTGAGACACTGAGACACAGAGACACAGGGACTCTGAGACACTGAGACACAGAGACACTGAGAATCTGAGACACTGAAACACTGAGACACAGAGACACTGTGACTCTGAGACACTGAGACACTGAGACTCTGAGACACAGAGACACAGAAACACTGAGACACAGAGACACAGAGGCACAGAGACACTGAGACTCAGAGACACTGAGACACAGAGACACTGAGACACAGAGACACTGGGACTCTGAGACACTAGACATTGAGACACTGAGACACAGAGACACTGAGACTCTGAGACACTGAGACACTGAGACACAGAGACAATGAGACACAGAGACACAGAGACTCTGAGACACTGAGACACTGAGACACAGAGACACAGTGACTCTGAGACTCTGAGACACAGAGAAACTGAGACACTGAGACACTGAGACTCTGAGTCAGTGAGGCACTGAGACACAGAGACACTGAGATACAGAGACACAGAGACACTGTGGCACTGAGACACTGAGACACTGAGACAAAGAGACACTGAGACACAGAGACACTGAGGCACTGAGACACAGAGACACTGAGACACAGAGACACAGAGACTCTGAGACACTGAGACACTGAGACACAGAGCCACAGAAACACTGAGACTCTGAGACACTGAGACACAGAGACACTGAGACACAGAGACACAGAGACTCTGAGACACTGAGACACAGAGACACTGAGACACGGAGACACAGAGACACTGAGACTCTGAGACACTGAGGCACTGAGACACAGAGACACTGAGACACAGAGCCACCGAGACACTGAGACACAGAGACACTGAACCCTGAGACACTGAGACACAGTGACACTGAGACTCTGAGACACTGAGGCACTGAGACACTGAGACACTGAGACACAGAGACTCTGTGACACTGAGACACTGAGACACTGAGACTCTGATTCACAGAGACACAGAGACTCTGAGACACTGATACACTGAGACACAGAGACACTGAGACTCTGAGGCACAGCGACACAGAGACTCTGAGACACTGAGACACAGAGACACAGGGATACTGAGACTCTGAGACACTGTGACACAGAGACACAGAGACACTGAGACTCTGATACACTGAGACTCTGAGACATAGAGACACTGAGACTCTGAGACACTGAGAGACAGAGACACTGAGACACTGAGACACTGAGACTCTGAAACACTGAGACACAGAGGCACTGAGACACAGAGACACTGAGACACTGAGACACTGAGACACTGAGACACAGAGACACTGACACTCTGAGACACTGAGACACTGAGACACAGAGACACTGAGACTCTGAGGCACTGAGACACGAAGACTCTGAGACACAGAGGCACTGAGAAACAGAGACACTGAGACTCTGAGACACTGAGACACTGAGACACAGAGACACTGAGACACAGAGACTCTGAGACACAGAGGCACAGAGACACTGAGACTCAGAGACACTGAGACACAGAGACACTGAGACACAGAGACACTGGGACTCTGAGACACTAGACATTGAGACACTGAGACACAGAGACACTGAGACTCTGAGACACTGAGACACTGAGACACAGAGACAATGAGACACAGAGACACAGAGACACTGAGACTCTGAGACACTGAGACACTGAGACACAGAGACACAGTGACTCTGAGACTCTGAGACACAGAGAAACTGAGACACTGAGACACTGAGACTCTGAGTCAGTGAGGCACTGAGACACAGAGACACTGAGATACAGAGACACAGAGACACTGTGGCACTGAGACACTGAGACACTGAGACAAAGAGACACTGAGACACAGAGACACTGAGGCACTGAGACACAGAGACACTGAGACACAGAGACACAGAGACTCTGAGACACTGAGACACTGAGACACAGAGCCACAGAAACACTGAGACTCTGAGACACTGAGACACAGAGACACTGAGACACAGAGACACAGAGACTCTGAGACACTGAGACACAGAGACACTGAGACACGGAGACACAGAGACACTGAGACTCTGAGACACTGAGGCACTGAGACACAGAGACACTGAGACACAGAGCCACCGAGACACTGAGACACAGAGACACTGAACCCTGAGACACTGAGACACAGTGACACTGAGACTCTGAGACACTGAGGCACTGAGACACTGAGACACTGAGACACAGAGACTCTGTGACACTGAGACACTGAGACACTGAGACTCTGATTCACAGAGACACAGAGACTCTGAGACACTGATACACTGAGACACAGAGACACTGAGACTCTGAGGCACAGCGACACAGAGACTCTGAGACACTGAGACACAGAGACACAGGGATACTGAGACTCTGAGACACTGTGACACAGAGACACAGAGACACTGAGACTCTGAGACATAGAGACACTGAGACTCTGAGACACTGAGAGACAGAGACACTGAGACACTGAGACACTGAGACTCTGAAACACTGAGACACAGAGGCACTGAGACACAGAGACACTGAGACACTGAGACACTGAGACACAGAGACACTGACACTCTGAGACACTGAGACACTGAGACACAGAGACACTGAGACTCTGAGGCACTGAGACACGAAGACTCTGAGACACAGAGGCACTGAGAAACAGAGACACTGAGACTCTGAGACACTGAGACACTGAGACACAGAGACACTGAGACACAGAGACACTGAGACACAGAGACACATTGACTCTGAGACACTGAGACACTGAGACACAGAAACACAGAGACACTGACGCACAGAGACACTGAGACACTGAGACATTGAGACACAGAGACACTGAGACTCTGAGACACTGAGACACTGAGACTCTGAGACACTGCGGCACTGAGGCACAGAGACACTGAGACACAGAGACAATGAGGGACTGAGACACAGAGTCACTGAGACACAGAGACACACAGACTCTGAGACACTGAGACACTGAGACATTGAGACGCAGAGAAACTGAGACTTTGAGACACAGGGGCACAGATACACAGATACACTGAGACTCTGAGATACGGAGACACAGAGACACTGAGACACAGAGACACAGAGACACTGAGACACAGAGCCACAGAAACACTGAGACTCTGAGACACTGAGACACAGAGACATAGAGACACTGAGACACTGAGACACAGAGACACAGAGACTCTGAGACACTGAGACACACAGGCACAGAGACACAGAGACACTGAGACACTGAGACACGGAGACACAGGGACACAGAGACTCTGAGACTCTGAGACACAGAGACACAGAGACACTGAGACACTGAGACTCTGAGACACTGAGACACAGAGACACTGAGACACAGAGACACAGAGACACAGAGACACTGAGACTCTGAGACACTGAGAGACAGAGGCATAGAGACACAGAGACACTGAGACACGGAGACACAGGGACACAGAGACTCTGAGACTCTGAGACACAGAGACACAGAGACACTGAGACACTGAGACTCTGAGACACTGAGACACAGAGACACTGAGACACAGAGACACAGAGACACTGAGACTCTGAGACACTGAGACACAGAGGCACAGAGACACAGAGACACTGAGACACTGAGACACGGAGACACAGGGACACAGAGACTCTGAGACTATGAGACACTGAGACACAGGGACACTGAGACTTTGAGACTCTGAGACACTGAGACACAGAGACACTGAGACACAGAGACTCTGAGACACAGGGACACTGCGAAACTGAGACACAGAGGCACAGAGACACTGAGACTCTGAGACACTAGACACTGAGACACAGACACACTGAGACTCTGAGACACTGAGACACAGAGACAAAGAGACACTGAGACACAGAGACACTGAGACTCTGAGACGCGTAGACACTGAGACACAGAGACGCGTAGACACTGAGACACAGAGACACAGAGACTCTGAGACACAGAGACACTGAGACTCTGAGACACTGAGACACAGAGGCACGGAGACACAGAGACACTGAGACACTGAGACACGGAGACACAGGGACACAGAGACTCTGAGACTCTGAGACACAGAGACACTGAGACACTGAGACTCTGAGACACTGAGACACAGAGACACTGAGTCACAGAGACACAGAGACACTGAGACACTGAGACACTGAGACACTGAGACTCTGAGACACTGAGACACAGAGGCACAGAGACACAGAGACACTGAGACACTGAGACACGGAGACACAGGGACACAGAGACTCTGAGACTCTGAGACACTGAGACACAGAGACACTGAGACTTTGAGACTCTGAGACACAGAGACACAGAGACACTGAGACACAGAGACACTGAGGCTCTGAGACACTAGACACTGAGACACAGAGGCACAGAGACACAGAGACACTGAGACACTGAGACACGGAGACACAGGGACACAGAGACTCTGAGACTCTGAGACACTGATACACAGAGACACTGAGACTTTGAGACTCTGAGACACTGAGACACAGAGACACAGAGACACTGAGACACAGAGACACTGAGGCTCTGAGACACTAGACACTGAGACACAGACACACTGAGACTCTGAGACACTGAGACACAGAGACAAAGAGACACTGAGACACAGAGACACTGAGACTCTGAGACACGTAGACACTGATACACAGAGACACAGAGACACAGAGACACTGAGACACTGAGACACTGAGACACAGAGACACAGTGACTCTGAGACTCTGAGACACAGAGAAACTGAGACACTGAGACACTGAGACTCTGAGTCAGTGAGGCACTGAGACACAGAGACACTGAGATACAGAGACACAGAGACACTGTGGCACTGAGACACTGAGACACTGAGACAAAGAGACACTGAGACACTGAGACACTGAGGCACTGAGACACAGAGACACTGAGACACAGAGACACAGAGACTCTGAGACACTGAGACACTGAGACACAGAGCCACAGAAACACTGAGACTCTGAGACACTGAGACACAGAGACACTGAGACACAGAGACACAGAGACTCTGAGACACTGAGGCACAGAGACACTGAGACACGGAGACACAGAGACACTGAGACTCTGAGACACTGAGGCACTGAGACACAGAGACACTGAGACACAGAGCCACCGAGACACTGAGACACAGAGACACTGAACCCTGAGACACTGAGACACAGAGACACTGAGACTCTGAGACACTGAGGCACTGAGACACTGAGACACTGAGACACAGAGACTCTGTGACACTGAGACACTGAGACACTGAGACTCTGATACACAGAGACACAGAGACTCTGAGACACTGATACACTGAGACACAGAGACACTGAGACTCTGAGGCACAGCGACACAGAGACTCTGAGACACTGAGACACTGAGACACAGGGATACTGAGACTCTGAGACACTGTGACACAGAGACACAGAGACACTGAGACACTGAGACTCTGATACACTGAGACTCTGAGACATAGAGACACTGAGACTCTGAGACACTGAGAGACAGAGGCACTGAGACACTGAGACACTGAGACTCTGAAACACTGAGACACAGAGGCACTGAGACACAGAGACACTGAGACACTGAGACACTGAGACACAGAGACACTGAGACACAGAGACACTGACACTCTGAGACACTGAGACACTGAGACACAGAGACACTGAGACTCTGAGGCACTGAGACACGAAGACTCTGAGACACAGAGGCACTGAGAAACAGAGACACTGAGACTCTGAGACACTGAGACACTGAGACACAGAGACACTGAGACACAGAGACTCTGAGACACAGAGGCACAGAGACACTGAGACTCAGAGACACTGAGACACAGAGACACTGAGACACAGAGACACTGGGACTCTGAGACACTAGACATTGAGACACTGAGACACAGAGACACTGAGACTCTGAGACACTGAGACACTGAGACACAGAGACAATGAGACACAGAGACACAGAGACACTGAGACTCTGAGACACTGAGACACAGTGACTCTGAGACTCTGAGACACAGAGAAACTGAGACACTGAGACACTGAGACTCTGAGTCAGTGAGGCACTGAGACACAGAGACACTGAGATACAGAGACACAGAGACACTGTGGCACTGAGACACTGAGACACTGAGACAAAGAGACACTGAGACACCGAGACACTGAGGCACTGAGACACAGAGACACTGAGACACAGAGACACAGAGACTCTGAGACACTGAGACACTGAGACACAGAGCCACAGAAACACTGAGACTCTGAGACACTGAGACACAGAGACACTGAGACACAGAGACACAGAGACTCTGAGACACTGAGACACAGAGACACTGAGACACGGAGACACAGAGACACTGAGACTCTGAGACACTGAGGCACTGAGACACAGAGACACTGAGACACAGAGACACAGAGACTCTGAGACACTGAGACACTGAGACACAGAGCCACAGAAACACTGAGACTCTGAGACACTGAGACACAGAGACACTGAGACACAGAGACACAGAGACTCTGAGACACTGAGACACAGAGACACTGAGACACGGAGACACAGAGACACTGAGACTCTGAGACACTGAGGCACTGAGACACAGAGACACTGAGACACAGAGCCACCGAGACACTGAGACACAGAGACACTGAACACTGAGACACTGAGACACAGTGACACTGAGACTCTGAGACACTGAGGCACTGAGACACTGAGACACTGAGACACAGAGACTCTGTGACACTGAGACACTGAGACACTGAGACTCTGATTCACAGAGACACAGAGACTCTGAGACACTGATACACTGAGACACAGAGACACTGAGACTCTGAGGCACAGCGACACAGAGACTCTGAGACACTGAGACACAGAGACACAGGGATACTGAGACTCTGAGACACTGTGACACAGAGACACAGAGACACTGAGACTCTGATACACTGAGACTCTGAGACATAGAGACACTGAGACTCTGAGACACTGAGAGACAGAGACACTGAGACACTGAGACACTGAGACTCTGAAACACTGAGACACAGAGGCACTGAGACACAGAGACACTGAGACACTGAGACACTGAGACACAGAGACACTGAGACACAGAGACACTGACACTCTGAGACACTGAGACACTGAGACACAGAGACACTGAGACTCTGAGGCACTGAGACACGAAGACTCTGAGACACAGAGGCACTGAGAAACAGAGACACTGAGACTCTGAGACACTGAGACACTGAGACACAGAGACACTGAGACACAGAGACACTGAGACACAGAGACACATTGACTCTGAGACACTGAGACACTGAGACACAGAAACACAAGACACTGACGCACAGAGACACTGAGACACTGAGACATTGAGACACAGAGACACTGAGACTCTGAGACACTGAGACACTGAGACTCTGAGACACTGCGGCACTGAGGCACAGAGACACTGAGACACAGAGACAATGAGGGACTGAGACACAGAGTCACTGAGACACAGAGACACACAGACTCTGAGACACTGAGACACTGAGACATTGAGACGCAGAGAAACTGAGACTTTGAGACACAGGGGCACAGATACACAGATACACTGAGACTCTGAGATACGGAGACACAGAGACACTGAGACACAGAGACACAGAGACACTGAGACACAGAGCCACAGAAACACTGAGACTCTGAGACACTGAGACACAGAGACATAGAGACACTGAGACACTGAGACACAGAGACACAGAGACTCTGAGACACTGAGACACACAGGCACAGAGACACAGAGACACTGAGACACTGAGACACGGAGACACAGGGACACAGAGACTCTGAGACTCTGAGACACAGAGACACAGAGACACTGAGACACTGAGACTCTGAGACACTGAGACACAGAGACACTGAGACACAGAGACACAGAGACACAGAGACACTGAGACTCTGAGACACTGAGAGACAGAGGCATAGAGACACAGAGACACTGAGACACGGAGACACAGGGACACAGAGACTCTGACACTCTGAGACACAGAGACACAGAGACACTGAGACACTGAGACTTTGAGACACTGAGACACAGAGACACTGAGACACAGAGACACAGAGACACTGAGACTCTGAGACACTGAGACACAGAGGCACAGAGACACAGAGACACTGAGACACTGAGACACGGAGGCACAGGGACACAGAGACTCTGAGACTATGAGACACTGAGACACAGGGACACTGAGACTTTGAGACTCTGAGACACTGAGACACAGAGACACTGAGACACAGAGACTCTGAGACACAGGGACACTGCGAAACTGAGACACAGAGGCACAGAGACACTGAGACTCTGAGACACTAGACACTGAGACACAGACACACTGAGACTCTGAGACACTGAGACACAGAGACAAAGAGACACTGAGACACAGAGACACTGAGACTCTGAGACGCGTAGACACTGAGACACAGAGACGCGTAGACACTGAGACACAGAGACACAGAGACTCTGAGACACAGAGACACTGAGACTCTGAGACACTGAGACACAGAGGCACGGAGACACAGAGACACTGAGACACTGAGACACGGAGACACAGGGACACAGAGACTCTGAGACTCTGAGACACAGAGACACTGAGACACTGAGACTCTGAGACACTGAGACACAGAGACACTGAGTCACAGAGACACAGAGACACTGAGACACTGAGACACTGAGACACTGAGACTCTGAGACACTGAGACACAGAGGCACAGAGACACAGAGACACTGAGACACTGAGACACGGAGACACAGGGACACAGAGACTCTGAGACCCTGAGACACTGAGACACAGAGACACTGAGACTTTGAGACTCTGAGACACTGAGACACAGAGACACTGAGACACAGAGACACTGAGGCTCTGAGACACTGAGACACAGAGGCACAGAGACACAGAGACACTGAGACACTGAGACACGGAGACACAGGGACACAGAGACTCTGAGACTCTGAGACACTGATACACAGAGACACTGAGACTTTGAGACTCTGAGACACTGAGACACAGAGACACAGAGACACTGAGACACAGAGACACTGAGGCTCTGAGACACTAGACACTGAGACACAGACACACTGAGACTCTGAGACACTGAGACACAGAGACAAAGAGACAGTGAGACACAGAGACACTGAGACTCTGAGACACGTAGACACTGATACACAGAGACACAGAGACACAGAGACACTGAGACACTGAGACACTGAGACACAGAGACACAGTGACTCTGAGACTCTGAGACACAGAGAAACTGAGACACTGAGACACTGAGACTCTGAGTCAGTGAGGCACTGAGACACAGAGACACTGAGATACAGAGACACAGAGACACTGTGGCACTGAGACACTGAGACACTGAGACAAAGAGACACTGAGACACTGAGACACTGAGGCACTGAGACACAGAGACACTGAGACACAGAGACACAGAGACTCTGAGACACTGAGACACTGAGACACAGAGCCACAGAAACACTGAGACTCTGAGACACTGAGACACAGAGACACTGAGACACAGAGACACAGAGACTCTGAGACACTGAGGCACAGAGACACTGAGACACGGAGACACAGAGACACTGAGACTCTGAGACACTGAGGCACTGAGACACAGAGACACTGAGACACAGAGCCACCGAGACACTGAGACACAGAGACACTGAACCCTGAGACACTGAGACACAGAGACACTGAGACTCTGAGACACTGAGGCACTGAGACACTGAGACACTGAGACACAGAGACTCTGTGACACTGAGACACTGAGACACTGAGACTCTGATACACAGAGACACAGAGACTCTGAGACACTGATACACTGAGACACAGAGACACTGAGACTCTGAGGCACAGCGACACAGAGACTCTGAGACACTGAGACACTGAGACACAGGGATACTGAGACTCTGAGACACTGTGACACAGAGACACAGAGACACTGAGACACTGAGACTCTGATACACTGAGACTCTGAGACATAGAGACACTGAGACTCTGAGACACTGAGAGACAGAGGCACTGAGACACTGAGACACTGAGACTCTGAAACACTGAGACACAGAGGCACTGAGACACAGAGACACTGAGACACTGAGACACTGAGACACAGAGACACTGAGACACAGAGACACTGACACTCTGAGACACTGAGACACTGAGACACAGAGACACTGAGACTCTGAGGCACTGAGACACGAAGACTCTGAGACACAGAGGCACTGAGAAACAGAGACACTGAGACTCTGAGACACTGAGACACTGAGACACAGAGACACTGAGACACAGAGACACATTGACTCTGAGACACTGAGACACTGAGACACAGAAACACAGAGACACTGAGGCACAGAGACACTGAGACACTGAGACATTGAGACACAGAAACACTGAGACTCTGAGACACTGAGACACTGAGACTCTGAGACACTGCGGCACTGAGGCACAGAGACACTGAGACACAGAGACAATGAGGGACTGAGACACAGAGTCACTGAGACACAGAGACACACAGACTCTGAGACACTGAGACACTGAGACATTGAGACGCAGAGAAACTGAGACTTTGAGACACAGAGGCACAGATACACAGATACACTGAGACTCTGAGATACGGAGACACAGAGACACTGAGACACAGAGACACAGAGACACTGAGACTCTGAGACACTGAGACACTACGACACAGAGACACTGAGACAAAGAGACACTGAGACACTGAGACTCTGAGACACTAGACACTGAGACACTGAGACACAGAGTCACTGAGACTCTGAGACACTCAGACACAGAGACACAGAGACACTGAGACACAGAGACACTGAGACTCTGAGACTCAGAGACACTGAGACAAAGAGACACTGTGACTCTGAGACACTGAGACTCTGAGAAACAGAGACACATAAACACAGAGACACAGAGACACAGAGACTCTGAGACTCTGAGACACTGAGACACAGAGACACTGGGACTCTGAGACACTAGACATTGAGACACTGAGACACAGAGACACTGAGACTCTGAGACACTGAGACACTGAGACACTGAGACACTGAGACACAGAGACACTGAGACTCTGAGACACTGAGACACTGAGACACTGAGACACAGAGACACAGTGGCTCTGAGACTCTGAGACACAGAGAAACTGAGGCACTGAGACACTGAGACTCTGAGTCACTGAGGCACTGAGACACAGAGACACTGAGACACAGAGACACTGTGGCACTGAGACACTGAGACAAAGAGACACTGAGACACTGAGACACTGAGGCACTGAGACACAGAGACTCTGAGACACAGAGACACAGAGACTCTGAGACACTGAGACACTGAGACACAGAGCCACTGAAACACTGAGACTCTGAGACACTGAGACACAGAGACATAGAGCCACAGAGACACTTAGACTCTGAGACACTGAGACACTGAGACATAGAGACACTCAGACTCTGAGACACTGAGACACAGAGACACTGAGACACAGAGACACAGAGACTCTGAGACACTGAGACACAGAGACACTGAGACACGAAGACACAGAGACACTGAGACTCTGAGACACTGAGGCACTGAGACACAGAGACACTGAGACACAGAGCCACCGAGACACTGAGACACAGAGGCACTGAGACCCTGAGACACTGAGACACAGAGACACTGAGACTCTGAGACACTGAGGCACTGAGACACTGAGACACTGAGACAGAGAGACTCTGTGACACTGAGACTCTGAGACACAGAGACACTGAGACTCTGAGGCACAGAGACACAGAGACTCTGAGACACTGAGACACAGAGACACAGGGATACTGAGACTCTGAGACACTGTGACACAGAGACACAGAGACACTGAGACACTGAGACACAGAGACACAGAGACTCTGAGACACTGAGACACACAGGCACAGAGACACAGAGACACTGAGACACTGAGACACGGAGACACAGGGACACAGAGACTCTGAGACTCTGAGACACAGAGACACAGAGACACTGAGACACTGAGACTCTGAGACACTGAGACACAGAGACACTGAGACACAGAGACACAGAGACACAGAGACTCTGAGACACTGAGACACAGAGGCATAGAGACACAGAGACACTGAGACACGGAGACACAGGGACACAGAGACTCTGAGACTCTGAGACACAGAGACACAGAGACACTGAGACACTGAGACTCTGAGACACTGAGACACAGAGACACAGAGACACAGAGACACTGAGACTCTGAGACACTGAGACACAGAGGCACAGAGACACAGAGACACTGAGACACTGAGACACTGAGACACGGAGACACAGGGACACAGAGACTCTGAGACTATGAGACACTGAGACACAGGGACACTGAGACTTTGAGACTCTGAGACACTGAGACACAGAGACACAGAGACACTGAGACACAGAGACTCTGAGACACAGGGACACTGCGAAACTGAGACACAGAGGCACAGAGACACTGAGACTCTGAGACACTAGACACTGAGACACAGACACACTGAGACTCTGAGACACTGAGACACAGAGACAAAGAGACACTGAGACACAGAGACACTGAGACTCTGAGACGCGTAGACACTGAGACACAGAGACGCGTAGACACTGAGACACAGAGACACAGAGACTCTGAGACACAGAGACACTGAGACTCTGAGACACTGAGACACAGAGGCACGGAGACACAGAGACACTGAGACACTGAGACACGGAGACACAGGGACACAGAGACTCTGAGACTCTGAGACACAGAGACACTGAGACACTGAGACTCTGAGACACTGAGACACAGAGGCACTGAGACACAGAGACACTGAGACACTGAGACACTGAGACACAGAGGCACAGAGACACAGAGACACTGAGACACTGAGACACGGAGACACAGGGACACAGAGACTCTGAGACTCTGAGACACTGAGACACAGAGACACTGAGACTTTGAGACTCTGAGACACTGAGACACAGAGACACAGAGACACTGAGACACAGAGACACTGAGGCTCTGAGACACTAGACACTGAGACACAGAGGCACAGAGACACAGAGACACTGAGACACTGAGACACGGAGACACAGGGACACAGAGACTCTGAGACTCTGAGACACTGATACACAGAGACACTGAGACTTTGAGACTCTGAGACACTGAGACACAGAGACACAGAGACACTGAGACACAGAGACACTGAGGCTCTGAGACACTAGACACTGAGACACAGACACACTGAGACTCTGAGACACTGAGACACAGAGACAAAGAGACACTGAGACACAGAGACACTGAGACTCTGAGACACGTAGACACTGATACACAGACACACAGAGACACAGAGACACTGAGACACTGAGACACTGAGGCACAGAGCCTCTGAGACACTGAGACATTGAGACAGAGAGACACAGAGACACTGAGACACAGAGACACTGAGACTCTGAGACACAGAGACACAGGGAGACAGAGACACAGAGACTCTGCGACACTGAGACACTGAGACACAGAGACACAGAGACACTGAGACTCTGAGACACTAGACACAGAGACACTGAGAATCTGAGACTCTGAGACACAGAGACACAGAGACAGAGAGACACTGAGACTCTAAGACACTGAGACACTAAGACACAGAGACACAGAGACACTGAGACACAGAGACACAGAGACTCTGAGGCACCGAGACACTGATACACAGAGTCACTGAGACTCAGAGACACTGAGACACAGAGGGACAGAGACACAGAGACACTGAGGCACTGAGACACTGAGACACAGAGACTCTGAGACTCTCAGTCTCTGAGACACAGAGACACTGAGATTCTGAGACACTGAGACACAGAGACACAGAGACACTGAGACACAGAGACACCGAGACACTGAGACACTGAGACAGAGAGATACTGAGACTCTGAGACACAGAGACACTGAGACGCTGAAACACTGAGACACAGGGACTCTGAGACTCTGAGACTCTGAGACACAGAGACACAGATACACTGAGACACAGAGACACAGAGACTCTGAGACACTGAGACACTGAGACACTGAGACACAGAGAGACTGTGACTCTGAGACACTGAGACACAGAGACAATGTGACTCTGAGACACTGAGGCACAGAGACTCTGAGACACAGAGACACTGAGACTCTGAGACACTGAGACACTGAGACACTGAGACATAGAGGCACTGAGGCACTGAGACACAGAGACACTGAGACACAGAGACTCTGAGACACTGAGACACTGAGACAAAGAGACACTGAGACACAGAGACACTGAGACACTGAGACACTGAGACTCTGAGACACTGAGGCACTGAGACACAGAGGCGCTGAGACACAGAGACACAGAGACTCTGAGACACTGAGACACTGAGACACGGTGACACAGAGACACTGAGACACTGAGACACAGAGACACTGAGACACTGAGGCACAGAGACACTGAGACTCTGAGACACTGAGGCACTGAGACACAGACACACTGAGACACAGAGACTCTGAGTCACTGAGACACAGAGACACAGAGACTCTGAGACACTGAGACACTGAGACACTGAGACTCTGAGACACTGACTCTGAGTCTCTGATACACTGAGACACAGAGACACTGTGACTCTGAGACACTGAGACACAGCGACACTGAGACACTGAGACACAGAGACACTGAGACACTGAGACTCTGAGACACTGACTCTGAGTCTCTGAGACACTGAGACACAGAGACACTGTGACTCTAAGACACTGAGACACAGAGACACTGAGACACTGAGACACAGAGACACGGAGACACTGAGGCACAGAGACTCTGTGTCTCTGAGACACTGAGAGACAGAGACACTGAGACTCTGAGACACTGAGACACAGAGACACTGAGACACTGAGGCACTGAGACACAGTGACACTGAGACAGTGAGACACTGAGACTCTGAGACACTGAGGCTCTGAGACAACGAGACACTGAGACACAGAGGCACAGAGACACTGAGACACTGAGACACAGAGACTCGGTGACTCTGAGACACTGAGACACAGAGACACTGAGACACTGAGATACTGAGACACTGAGACTCTGAGACACAGAGACACTGAGACACAGACACACTGAGACACTGAGACACTGCGACACTGCGACACAGAGACACGGAGACACAGAGACACTGAGACACAGAAACACTGAGACACTGAGGCATAGAGACTCTGAGACACTGCGGCACTGAGACACAGAGACACTGAGACAATGAGGGACTGAGACACAGAGTCACTGAGACACAGAGACACAGAGACTCTGAGACACTGAGACACTGAGGCATTGAGACGCAGAGAAACTGAGACTTTGAGACACCGAGGCACAGATACCAGATACACTGAGACTCTGAGATACGGAGACACAGAGACACTGAGAAACAGAGACACTGAGACACAGTGACACTGAGACTCTGAGACACTGAGACACTAGACACTGAGACACAGAGTCACTGAGACTCTGAGACACTCAGACACAGAGACACAGAGACACTGAGACAGAGAGACACAGAGACACTGAGACTCGGAGACGCAGAGACACTGAGACACAGAGACACTGTGACTCTGAGACACTGAGACACTGAGACTCTGAGACACAGAAACACATAAACACAGAGACACAGAGACACTGAGACTCTGAGACACTGAGACACAGAGACACAGGGTCTCTGAGACACTGAGACACAGAGACACTGAGACGCTGAGACACTGAAACACTGAGACACAGAGACACTGTGACTCTGAGACACTGAGACTCTGAGACACAGAGACACAGAAACAATGAGACACAGAGACACAGAGGCACAGAGACACTGAGACTCTGAGACACTGAGACACAGAGACACTGAGACACAGAGACAATGCGACTCTGAGATACTGAGACACAGAGACACTGTGACTCTGAGACTCTGAGACACAGAGAAACTCAGACACTGAGACACTGAGACTCTGAGTCACTGAGGCACTGAGACACAGAGACACAGAGACTCTGTGACACTGAGACACTGAGACAAAGAGACACAGAGACACTGAGGCACTGACACACAGAGACACAGAGACTCTGAGACACTGAGACACTGAGACAAAGAGACACTGAGACACTGAGACTCTGAGACACTAGACACTCAGACACAGAGACACAGAGACACTGAGACACAGAGACACAGAGACACTGAGACTCTGAGACGCAGAGACACTGAGACACAGAGACACTGTGACTCTGAGACACTGAGACACTGAGACTCTGAGACACAGAGACACATAAACACAGAGACACAGAGACACAGAGACACTGAGACTCTGAGACACAGAGACACAGGGACTCTGAGACACTGAGACACAGAGACACTGAGACTCTGAGGCACTGAAACACTGAGACACAGAGACACTGTGACTCTGAGACACTGAGACACTGAGACTCTGAGACACAGAGACACAGAAACACTGAGACACAGAGACACAGAGGCACAGAGACACTGAGACTCTGAGACACTGAGGCACAGAGACACAGATACACTGAGACTCTGAGACACGGAGAGACAGAGATACAGAAACACAGAGACTCTGAGACACAGAGACACAGACACACTGAGACTCTGAGACACTGAGACACAGAGACACAGAGACACTGAGACACAGAGACACAGAGACACTGAGACACTGAGGCACAGAGACTCTGTGTCTCTGAGACACTGAGAGACAGAGACACTGAGACTCTGAGACACTGAGGCACAGAGACACTGAGACACTGAGGCACTGAGACACAGTGACACTGAGACACTGAGACACTGAGACTCTGAGACACTGAGGCTCTGAGACAACGAGACACTGAGACACAGAGGCACAGAGACACTGATACACTGAGACACAGAGACTCGGTGACTCTGAGACACTGAGACACAGAGACACTGAGACACTGAGACTCTGAGACACTGAGACACAGACACACTGAGACACTGAGACACTGCGACACTGCGACACAGAGACACGGAGACACAGAGACACTGAGACACAGAAACACTGAGACACTGAGGCATAGAGACTCTGAGACACTGCGGCACTGAGACACAGAGACACTGAGACAATGAGGGACTGAGACACAGAGTCACTGAGACACAGAGACACAGAGACTCTGAGACACTGAGACACTGAGGCATTGAGACGCAGAGAAACTGAGACTTTGAGACACCGAGGCACAGATACACAGATACACTGAGACTCTGAGATACGGAGACACAGAGACACTGAGACACAGAGACACTGAGACACAGTGACACTGAGACTCTGAGACACTGAGACACTGAGACACAGAGACACAGAGACACTGAGACAAAGAGACACTGAGACACTGAGACTCTGAGACACTAGACACTGAGACACTGAGACACAGAGTCACTGAGACACTCAGACACAGAGACACAGAGACACTGAGACACAGAGACACTGTGACTCTGAGACACTGAGACACTGAGACTCTGAGACACAGAGACACATAAACACAGAGACACAGAGACACAGAGACACTGAGACTCTGAGACACTAGACACTCAGACACAGAGACACAGAGACACTGAGACACAGAGACACAGAGACACTGAGACTCTGAGACGCAGAGACACTGAGACACAGAGACACTGTGACTCTGAGACACTGAGACACTGAGACTCTGAGACACAGAGACACATAAACACAGAGACACAGAGACACAGAGACACTGAGACTCTGAGACACAGAGACACAGGGACTCTGAGACACTGAGACACAGAGACACTGAGACTCTGAGGCACTGAAACACTGAGACACAGAGACACTGTGACTCTGAGACACTGAGACACTGAGACTCTGAGACACAGAGACACAGAAACACTGAGACACAGAGACACAGAGGCACAGAGACACTGAGACTCTGAGACACTGAGGCACAGAGACACAGATACACTGAGACTCTGAGACACGGAGAGACAGAGATACAGAAACACAGAGACTCTGAGACACAGAGACACAGACACACTGAGACTCTGAGACACTGAGACACAGAGACACAGAGACACTGAGACACAGAGACACAGAGACACTGAGACACTGAGGCACAGAGACTCTGTGTCTCTGAGACACTGAGAGACAGAGACACTGAGACTCTGAGACACTGAGACACAGAGACACTGAGACACTGAGGCACTGAGACACAGTGACACTGAGACACTGAGACACTGAGACTCTGAGACACTGAGGCTCTGAGACAACGAGACACTGAGACACAGAGGCACAGAGACACTGAGACACTGAGACACAGAGACTCGGTGACTCTGAGACACTGAGACACTGAGACACTGAGACTCTGAGACACTGAGACACTGAGACACAGACACACTGAGACACTGAGACACTGCGACACTGCGACACAGAGACACGGAGACACAGAGACACTGAGACACAGAAACACTGAGACACTGAGGCATAGAGACTCTGAGACACTGCGGCACTGAGACACAGAGACACTGAGACAATGAGGGACTGAGACACAGAGTCACTGAGACACAGAGACACAGAGACTCTGAGACACTGAGACACTGAGGCATTGAGACGCAGAGAAACTGAGACTTTGAGACACCGAGGCACAGATACACAGATACACTGAGACTCTGAGATACGGAGACACAGAGACACTGAGACACAGAGACACTGAGACACAGTGACACTGAGACTCTGAGACACTGAGACACTGAGACACAGAGACACAGAGACACTGAGACAAAGAGACACTGAGACACTGAGACTCTGAGACACTAGACACTGAGACACTGAGACACACAGTCACTGAGACTCTGAGACACTCAGACACAGAGACACAGAGACACTGAGACACAGAGACACAGAGACACTGAGACTCGGAGACGCAGAGACACTGAGACACAGAGACACTGTGACTCTGAGACACTGAGACACTGAGACTCTGAGACACAGAAACACATAAACACAGAGACACAGAGACTCTGAGACACTGAGACACAGAGACACAGGGTCTCTGAGACACTGAGACACAGAGACACTGAGACGCTGAGACACTGAAACACTGAGACACAGAGACACTGTGACTCTGAGACACTGAGACTCTGAGACACAGAGACACAGAAACAATGAGACACAGAGACATAGAGGCACAGAGACACTGAGACTCTGAGACACTGAGACACAGAGACACTGAGACACAGAGACAATGCGACTCTGAGACACTGAGACACAGAGACACTGTGACTCTGAGACTCTGAGACACAGAGAAACTCAGACACTGAGACACTGAGACTCTGAGTCACTGAGGCACTGAGACACAGAGACACAGAAACTCTGTGACACTGAGACACTGAGACAAAGAGACACAGAGACACTGAGGCACTGACACACAGAGACACAGAGACTCTGAGACACTGAGACACTGAGACAAAGAGACACTGAGACACTGAGACTCTGAGACACTAGACACTCAGACACAGAGACACAGAGACACTGAGACACAGAGACACAGAGACACTGAGACTCTGAGACGCAGAGACACTGAGACACAGAGACACTGTGACTCTGAGACACTGAGACACTGAGACTCTGAGACACAGAGACACATAAACACAGAGACACAGAGACACAGAGACACTGAGACTCTGAGACACAGAGACACAGGGACTCTGAGACACTGAGACACAGAGACACTGAGACTCTGAGGCACTGAAACACTGAGACACAGAGACACTGTGACTCTGAGACACTGAGACACTGAGACTCTGAGACACAGAGACACAGAAACACTGAGACACAGAGACACAGAGGCACAGAGACACTGAGACTCTGAGACACTGAGGCACAGAGACACAGATACACTGAGACTCTGAGACACGGAGAGACAGAGATACAGAAACACTGAGACTCTGAGACACTGAGACACAGAGACACAGAGACACTGAGACACAGAGACACAGAGACACTGAGACTCTGAGACACTGAGACACAGAGACACTGAGACACAGAGACAAGGAGACACAGAGACACTGAGACTCTGAGCCACAGAGACACAGAGACACTGAGACACAGAGACTCTGAGACACTAGAACTGAGACACTGAGACACAGAGACATTGAGACTCTGAGACACTGAGACACAGAGACACTGAGACACAGAGGCACAGAGACACTGAGACACAGAGACACAGAGACACTGAGACACAGAGACAAGGAGACACAGAGACACTGAGACTCTGAGTCACAGAGACACAGAGACACTGAGACACAGAGACTCTGAGACACTGAGACACTGAAAAACAGAGACACAGAGACACTGAGACTCTGAGACACTGAGACTCTGAGACACTGACTCTGAGACTCTGAGACACTGAGACACAGAGACACTGTGACTCTGAGACACAGAGACTCAGTGACACTGAGACACTGAGAAACTGAGACACAGAGACACTGAGACTCTGAGGCACAGAGACACAGAGACTCTGAGACACTGAGACACAGAGACACAGGGATACTGAGACTCTAAGACATTGTGACACAGAGACACAGAGACACTGAGACTCTGAGATACTAGACACTGAGACACAGAGACACAGAGACACTGAGACTTTGAGACACTGAGACACAGAGACACAGAGACAGAGAGGCACTGAGACTCTGAGACACTAGACACTGAGACACAGTGACACTGAGACTCTGAGACACTGAGACACAGAGTCACAGAGACACTGAGACACTGAGACTCTGAGACACTGAGGCACTGAGACACAGAGACACTGAGACACTGAGACACTAAGACACAGAGACACAGAGACACTGAGACTCTGAGACACAGAGACACTGAGACTCTGAGACACTGAGACACACAGGCACAGACACACAGAGACACTGAGACACTGAGACACGGAGACACAGGGACACAGAGACACAGAGACACTGAGACACTGAGACTCTGAGACACTGAGACACAGAGACACTGAGACACAGAGACACAGAGACACTGAGACTCTGAGACACTGAGACACAGAGGCACAGAGACACAGAGACACTGAGACACTGAGACACGGAGACACAGGGACACAGAGACTCTGAGACTATGAGACACTGAGACACAGGGACACTGAGACTTTGAGACTCTGAGACACTGAGACACAGAGACACAGAGACACTGAGACACAGAGACTCTGAGACACAGGGACACTGCGAAACTGAGACACAGAGACACTGAGACTCTGAGACACTAGACACTGAGACACAGACACACTGAGACTCTGAGACACTGAGACACAGAGACAAAGAGACACTGAGACACAGAGACACTGAGACTCTGAGACGCGTAGACACTGAGACACAGAGACACAGAGACACTGAGACACAGAGACACAGAGACTCTGAGACACAGAGACACTGAGACTCTGAGACACTGAGACACAGAGGCACAGAGACACAGAGACACTGAGACACTGAGACACGGAGACACAGGGACACAGAGACTCTGAGACTCTGAGACACAGAGACGCTGAGACACTGAGACTCTGAGACACTGAGACACAGAGACACTGAGACACAGAGACACAGAGACACTGAGACACTGAGACTCTGAGACACTGAGACACAGTGGCACAGAGACACAGAGACACTGAGACACTGAGACACGGAGACACAGGCACACAGAGACTCTGAGACTCTGAGACACTGAGACACAGAGACACAGAGACACTGAGACTTTGAGACTCTGAGACACTGAGACACAGAGACACAGAGACACTGAGACACAGAGATTCTGAGACACAGTGACACTGAGACACTGAGACACAGAGACACTGAGACTCTGAGACACTGAGACACAGAGACAAAGAGACACTGAGACACAGAGCCACCGAGACACTGAGACACAGAGGCACTGAGACCCTGAGACACTGAGACACAGAGACACTGAGACTCTGAGACACTGAGGCACTGAGACACTGAGACACTGAGACAGAGAGACTCTGTGACACTGAGACACTGAGACACTGAGACACTGATACACAGAGACACAGAGACTCTGAGACACTGACACACTGAGACACAGAGACACTGAGACTCTGAGGCACAGAGACACAGAGACTCTGAGACACTGAGACACAGAGACACAGGGATACTGAGACTCTGAGACACTGTGACACAGAGACACAGAGACACTGAGACACTGAGACACAGAGACACAGAGACTCTGAGACACTGAGACACACAGGCACAGAGACACAGAGACACTGAGACACTGAGACACGGAGACACAGGGACACAGAGACTCTGAGACTCTGAGACACAGAGACACAGAGACACTGAGACACTGAGACTCTGAGACACTGAGACACAGAGACACTGAGACTCTGAGACACTGAGGCACTGAGACACTGAGACACTGAGACAGAGAGACTCTGTGACACTGAGACACTGAGACACTGAGACACTGATACACAGAGACACAGAGACTCTGAGACACTGACACACTGAGACACAGAGACACTGAGACTCTGAGGCACAGAGACACAGAGACTCTGAGACACTGAGACACAGAGACACAGGGATACTGAGACTCTGAGACACTGTGACACAGAGACACAGAGACACTGAGACACTGAGACACAGAGACACAGAGACTCTGAGACACTGAGACACACAGGCACAGAGACACAGAGACACTGAGACACTGAGACACGGAGACACAGGGACACAGAGACTCTGAGACTCTGAGACACAGAGACACAGAGACACTGAGACACTGAGACTCTGAGACACTGAGACACAGAGACACTGAACATAGAACATAGAACATAGAACATAGAACATAGAACATTACAGCGCGGAACAGGCCCTTCGGCCCACAATGTTGCGCCGATCAGTCTTATTTTTAAAAAAAAAACATTGACCCACTAATCTAAACCACTCCTTTTTCGTCCATAAACCTATCCACCAATCTCTTAAACGCCCCTCTGAGACACAGAGACACAGAGACACAGAGACACTGAGACTCTGAGACACTGAGACACAGAGGCACAGAGACACAGAGACACTGAGACACGGAGACACAGGGACACAGAGACTCTGAGACTCTGAGACACTGAGACACAGAGACACTGAGACACTGAGACACTGAGACACAGAGACACTGAGAGACAGAGACACAGAGACACAGAGACACTGAGACTCTGAGACACTGAGACACAGAGGCACAGAGACACAGAGACACTGAGACACTGAGACACGGAGACACAGGGACACAGAGACTCTGAGACTATGAGACACTGAGACACAGGGACACTGAGACTTTGAGACTCTGAGACACTGAGACACAGAGACACAGAGACACTGAGACACAGAGACTCTGAGACACAGGGACACTGCGAAACTGAGACACAGAGGCACAGAGACACTGAGACTCTGAGACACTAGACACTGAGACACAGACACACTGAGACTCTGAGACACTGAGACACAGAGACAAAGAGACACTGAGACACAGAGACACTGAGACTCTGAGACGCGTAGACACTGAGACACAGAGACACAGAGACACTGAGACACAGAGATACAGAGACTCTGAGACACAGAGACACTGAGACTCTGAGACACTGAGACACAGAGGCACGGAGACACAGAGACACTGAGACACTGAGACACGGAGACACAGGGACACAGAGACTCTGAGACTCTGAGACACAGAGACACTGAGACACTGAGACTCTGAGACACTGAGACACAGAGACACTGAGACACAGAGACACAGAGACACTGAGACACTGAGACACTGAGACTCTGAGACACTGAGACACAGAGGCACAGAGACACAGAGACACTGAGACACTGAGACACGGAGACACAGGGACACAGAGACTCTGAGACTCTGAGACACTGAGACACAGAGACACTGAGACTTTGAGACTCTGAGACACTGAGACACAGAGACTCTGAGACACTGAGACATTGAGACAGAGAGACACAGAGACACTGAGAGACTGAGAGACTGAGACTCTGAGACACTGAGACACAGTGACACAGAGACACAGAGACACTGAGACACAGAGACACCGAGACACTGAGACACAGAGACACTGAGACTCTGAGACACAGAGACACAGGGAGACAGAGACACAGAGACTCTGCGACACTGAGACACTGAGACACAGAGACACAGAGACACTGAGACTCTGAGACGCAGAGACACTGAGACACAGAGACACTGTGACTCTGAGACACTGAGACACTGAGACTCTGAGACACAGAGACACATAAACACAGAGACACAGAGACACAGAGACACTGAGACTCTGAGACACAGAGACACAGGGACTCTGAGACACTGAGACACAGAGACACTGAGACTCTGAGGCACTGAAACACTGAGACACAGAGACACTGTGACTCTGAGACACTGAGACACTGAGACTCTGAGACACAGAGACACAGAAACACTGAGACACAGAGACACAGAGGCACAGAGACACTGAGACTCTGAGACACTGAGGCACAGAGACACAGATACACTGAGACTCTGAGACACGGAGAGACAGAGATACAGAAACACAGAGACTCTGAGACACAGAGACACAGACACACTGAGACTCTGAGACACTGAGACACAGAGACACAGAGACACTGAGACACAGAGACACAGAGACACTGAGACACTGAGGCACAGAGACTCTGTGTCTCTGAGACACTGAGAGACAGAGACACTGAGACTCTGAGACACTGAGACACAGAGACACTGAGACACTGAGGCACTGAGACACAGTGACACTGAGACACTGAGACACTGAGACTCTGAGACACTGAGGCTCTGAGACAACGAGACACTGAGACACAGAGGCACAGAGACACTGAGACACTGAGACACAGAGACTCGGTGACTCTGAGACACTGAGACACAGAGACACTGAGACACTGAGACTCTGAGACACTGAGACACTGAGACACAGACACACTGAGACACTGAGACACTGCGACACTGCGACACAGAGACACGGAGACACAGAGACACTGAGACACAGAAACACTGAGACACTGAGGCATAGAGACTCTGAGACACTGCGGCACTGAGACACAGAGACACTGAGACAATGAGGGACTGAGACACAGAGTCACTGAGACACAGAGACACAGAGACTCTGAGACACTGAGACACTGAGGCATTGAGACGCAGAGAAACTGAGACTTTGAGACACCGAGGCACAGATACACAGATACACTGAGACTCTGAGATACGGAGACACAGAGACACTGAGACACAGAGACACTGAGACACAGTGACACTGAGACTCTGAGACACTGAGACACTGAGACACAGAGACACAGAGACACTGAGACAAAGAGACACTGAGACACTGAGACTCTGAGACACTAGACACTGAGACACTGAGACACAGAGTCACTGAGACTCTGAGACACTCAGACACAGAGACACAGAGACACTGAGACACAGAGACACAGAGACACTGAGACTCGGAGACGCAGAGACACTGAGACACAGAGACACTGTGACTCTGAGACACTGAGACACTGAGACTCTGAGACACAGAAACACATAAACACAGAGACACAGAGACACTGAGACTCTGAGACACTGAGACACAGAGACACAGGGTCTCTGAGACACTGAGACACAGAGACACTGAGACGCTGAGACACTGAAACACTGAGACACAGAGACACTGTGACTCTGAGACACTGAGACTCTGAGACACAGAGACACAGAAACAATGAGACACAGAGACACAGAGGCACAGAGACACTGAGACTCTGAGACACTGAGACACAGAGACACTGAGACACAGAGACAATGCGACTCTGAGACACTGAGACACAGAGACACTGTGACTCTGAGACTCTGAGACACAGAGAAACTCAGACACTGAGACACTGAGACTCTGAGTCACTGAGGCACTGAGACACAGAGACACAGAAACTCTGTGACACTGAGACAATGAGACAAAGAGACACAGAGACACTGAGGCACTGACACACAGAGACACAGAGACTCTGAGACACTGAGACACTGAGACAAAGAGACACTGAGACACTGAGACTCTGAGACACTAGACACTCAGACACAGAGACACAGAGACACAGAGACACAGAGACACTGAGACTCTGAGACGCAGAGACACTGAGACACAGAGACACTGTGACTCTGAGACACTGAGACACTGAGACTCTGAGACACAGAGACACATAAACACAGAGACACAGAGACACAGAGACACTGAGACTCTGAGACACAGAGACACAGGGACTCTGAGACACTGAGACACAGAGACACTGAGACTCTGAGGCACTGAAACACTGAGACACAGAGACACTGTGACTCTGAGACACTGAGACACTGAGACTCTGAGACACAGAGACACAGAAACACTGAGACACAGAGACACAGAGGCACAGAGACACTGAGACTCTGAGACACTGAGGCACAGAGACACAGATACACTGAGACTCTGAGACACGGAGAGACAGAGATACAGAAACACTGAGACTCTGAGACACTGAGACACAGAGACACAGAGACACTGAGACACAGAGACACAGAGACACTGAGACTCTGAGACACTAGAACTGAGACACTGAGACACAGAGACATTGAGACTCTGAGACACTGAGACACAGAGACACTGAGACACAGAGGCACAGAGACACTGAGACACAGAGACACAGAGACACTGAGACACAGAGACAAGGAGACACAGAGACACTGAGACTCTGAGTCACAGAGACACAGAGACACTGAGACACAGAGACTCTGAGACACTGAGACACTGAAAAACAGAGACACAGAGACACTGAGACTCTGAGACACTGAGACTCTGAGACACTGACTCTGAGACTCTGAGACACTGAGACACAGAGACACTGTGACTCTGAGACACAGAGACTCAGTGACACTGAGACACTGAGACACTGAGACACAGAGACACTGAGACTCTGAGGCACAGAGACACAGAGACTCTGAGACACTGAGACACAGAGACACAGGGATACTGAGACTCTAAGACATTGTGACACAGAGACACAGAGACACTGAGACTCTGAGATACTAGACACTGAGACACAGAGACACAGAGACACTGAGACTTTGAGACACTGAGACACAGAGACACAGAGACAGAGAGGCACTGAGACTCTGAGACACTAGACACTGAGACACAGTGACACTGAGACTCTGAGACACTGAGACACAGAGTCACAGAGACACTGAGACACTGAGACTCTGAGACTCTGAGACACTGAGGCACTGAGACACAGAGACACTGAGACACTGAGACACAGAGACACTAAGACACAGAGACACAGAGACACTGAGACTCTGAGACACAGAGACACTGAGACTCTGAGACACTGAGACACACAGGCACAGACACACAGAGACACTGAGACACTGAGACACGGAGACACAGGGACACAGAGACTCTGAGACTCTGAGACACAGAGACACAGAGACACTGAGACACTGAGACTCTGAGACACTGAGACACAGAGACACTGAGACACAGAGACACAGAGACACTGAGACTCTGAGACACTGAGACACAGAGGCACAGAGACACAGAGACACTGAGACACTGAGACACGGAGACACAGGGACACAGAGACTCTGAGACTATGAGACACTGAGACACAGGGACACTGAGACTTTGAGACTCTGAGACACTGAGACACAGAGACACAGAGACACTGAGACACAGAGACTCTGAGACACAGGGACACTGCGAAACTGAGACACAGAGACACAGAGACACTGAGACTCTGAGACGCGTAGACACTGAGACACAGAGACACAGAGACACTGAGACACAGAGACACAGAGACTCTGAGACACAGAGACACTGAGACTCTGAGACACTGAGACACAGAGGCACAGAGACACAGAGACACTGAGACACTGAGACACGGAGACACAGGGACACAGAGACTCTGAGACTCTGAGACACAGAGACGCTGAGACACTGAGACTCTGAGACACTGAGACACAGAGACACTGAGACACAGAGACACAGAGACACTGAGACACTGAGACTCTGAGACACTGAGACACAGTGGCACAGAGACACAGAGACACTGAGACACTGAGACACGGAGACACAGGCACACAGAGACTCTGAGACTCTGAGACACTGAGACACAGAGACACTGAGACTTTGAGACTCTGAGACACTGAGACACAGAGACACAGAGACACTGAGACACAGAGATTCTGAGACACAGGGACACTGAGACACTGAGACACAGAGACACTGAGACTCTGAGACACTGAGACACAGAGACAAAGAGACACTGAGACACAGAGCCACCGAGACACTGAGACACAGAGGCACTGAGACCCTGAGACACTGAGACACAGAGACACTGAGACTCTGAGACACTGAGGCACTGAGACACTGAGACACTGAGACAGAGAGACTCTGTGACACTGAGACACTGAGACACTGAGACACTGATACACAGAGACACAGAGACTCTGAGACACTGACACACTGAGACACAGAGACACTGAGACTCTGAGGCACAGAGACACAGAGACTCTGAGACACTGAGACACAGAGACACAGGGATACTGAGACTCTGAGACACTGTGACACAGAGACACAGAGACACTGAGACACTGAGACACGGAGACACAGGGACACAGAGACTCTGAGACTCTGAGACACAGAGACACAGAGACACTGAGACACTGAGACTCTGAGACACTGAGACACAGAGACACTGAGACTCTGAGACACTGAGGCACTGAGACACTGAGACACTGAGACAGAGAGACTCTGTGACACTGAGACACTGAGACACTGAGACACTGATACACAGAGACACAGAGACTCTGAGACACTGACACACTGAGACACAGAGACACTGTGACTCTGAGGCACAGAGACACAGAGACTCTGAGACACTGAGACACAGAGACACAGGGATACTGAGACTCTGAGACACTGTGACACAGAGACACAGAGACACTGAGACACTGAGACACAGAGACACAGAGACTCTGAGACACTGAGACACACAGGCACAGAGACACAGAGACACTGAGACACTGAGACACGGAGACACAGGGACACAGAGACTCTGAGACTCTGAGACACAGAGACACAGAGACACTGAGACACTGAGACTCTGAGACACTGAGACACAGAGACACTGAACATAGATCATAGAACATAGAACATAGAACATAGAACATTACAGCGCGGAACAGGCCCTTCGGCCCACAATGTTGCGCCGATCAGTCTTATTTTTAAAAAAAAAACATTGACCCACTAATCTAAACCACTCCTTTTTCGTCCATAAACCTATCCACCAATCTCTTAAACGCCCCTCTGAGACACAGAGACACAGAGACACAGAGACACTGAGACTCTGAGACACTGAGACACAGAGGCACAGAGACACAGAGACACTGAGACACGGAGACACAGGGACACAGAGACTCTGAGACTCTGAGACACTGAGACACAGAGACACTGAGACACTGAGACACTGAGACACAGAGACACTGAGAGACAGAGACACAGAGACACAGAGACACTGAGACTCTGAGACACTGAGACACAAAGGCACAGAGACACAGAGACACTGAGACACTGAGACACGGAGACACAGGGACACAGAGACTCTGAGACTATGAGACACTGAGACACAGGGACACTGAGACTTTGAGACTCTGAGACACTGAGACACAGAGACACAGAGACACTGAGACACAGAGACTCTGAGACACAGGGACACTGCGAAACTGAGACACAGAGGCACAGAGACACTGAGACTCTGAGACACTAGACACTGAGACACAGACACACTGAGACTCTGAGACACTGAGACACAGAGACAAAGAGACACTGAGACACAGAGACACTGAGACTCTGAGACGCGTAGACACTGAGACACAGAGACACAGAGACACTGAGACACAGAGATACAGAGACTCTGAGACACAGAGACACTGAGACTCTGAGACACTGAGACACAGAGGCACGGAGACACAGAGACACTGAGACACTGAGACACGGAGACACAGGGACACAGAGACTCTGAGACTCTGAGACACAGAGACACTGAGACACTGAGACTCTGAGACACTGAGACACAGAGACACTGAGACACAGAGACACAGAGACACTGAGACACTGAGACACTGAGACTCTGAGACACTGAGACACAGAGGCACAGAGACACAGAGACACTGAGACACTGAGACACGGAGACACAGGGACACAGAGACTCTGAGACTCTGAGACACTGAGACACAGAGACACTGAGACTTTGAGACTCTGAGACACTGAGACACAGAGACTCTGAGACACTGAGACATTGAGACAGAGAGACACAGAGACACTGAGAGACTGAGAGACTGAGACTCTGAGACACTGAGACACAGTGACACAGAGACACAGAGACACTGAGACACAGAGACACCGAGACACTGAGACACAGAGACACTGAGACTCTGAGACACAGAGACACAGGGAGACAGAGACACAGAGACTCTGCGACACTGAGACACTGAGACACAGAGACACAGAGACACTGAGACTCTGAGACGCAGAGACACTGAGACACAGAGACACTGTGACTCTGAGACACTGAGACACTGAGACTCTGAGACACAGAGACACATAAACACAGAGACACAGAGACACAGAGACACTGAGACTCTGAGACACAGAGACACAGGGACTCTGAGACACTGAGACACAGAGACACTGAGACTCTGAGGCACTGAAACACTGAGACACAGAGACACTGTGACTCTGAGACACTGAGACACTGAGACTCTGAGACACAGAGACACAGAAACACTGAGACACAGAGACACAGAGGCACAGAGACACTGAGACTCTGAGACACTGAGGCACAGAGACACAGATACACTGAGACTCTGAGACACGGAGAGACAGAGATACAGAAACACAGAGACTCTGAGACACAGAGACACAGACACACTGAGACTCTGAGACACTGAGACACAGAGACACAGAGACACTGAGACACAGAGACACAGAGACACTGAGACACTGAGGCACAGAGACTCTGTGTCTCTGAGACACTGAGAGACAGAGACACTGAGACTCTGAGACACTGAGACACAGAGACACTGAGACACTGAGGCACTGAGACACAGTGACACTGAGACACTGAGACACTGAGACTCTGAGACACTGAGGCTCTGAGACAACGAGACACTGAGACACAGAGGCACAGAGACACTGAGACACTGAGACACAGAGACTCGGTGACTCTGAGACACTGAGACACAGAGACACTGAGACACTGAGACTCTGAGACACTGAGACACTGAGACACAGACACACTGAGACACTGAGACACTGCGACACTGCGACACAGAGACACGGAGACACAGAGACACTGAGACACAGAAACACTGAGACACTGAGGCATAGAGACTCTGAGACACTGCGGCACTGAGACACAGAGACACTGAGACAATGAGGGACTGAGACACAGAGTCACTGAGACACAGAGACACAGAGACTCTGAGACACTGAGACACTGAGGCATTGAGACGCAGAGAAACTGAGACTTTGAGACACCGAGGCACAGATACACAGATACACTGAGACTCTGAGATACGGAGACACAGAGACACTGAGACACAGAGACACTGAGACACAGTGACACTGAGACTCTGAGACACTGAGACACTGAGACACAGAGACACAGAGACACTGAGACAAAGAGACACTGAGACACTGAGACTCTGAGACACTAGACACTGAGACACTGAGACACAGAGTCACTGAGACTCTGAGACACTCAGACACAGAGACACAGAGACACTGAGACACAGAGACACAGAGACACTGAGACTCGGAGACGCAGAGACACTGAGACACAGAGACACTGTGACTCTGAGACACTGAGACACTGAGACTCTGAGACACAGAAACACATAAACACAGAGACACAGAGACACTGAGACTCTGAGACACTGAGACACAGAGACACAGGGTCTCTGAGACACTGAGACACAGAGACACTGAGACGCTGAGACACTGAAACACTGAGACACAGAGACACTGTGACTCTGAGACACTGAGACTCTGAGACACAGAGACACAGAAACAATGAGACACAGAGACACAGAGGCACAGAGACACTGAGACTCTGAGACACTGAGACACAGAGACACTGAGACACAGAGACAATGCGACTCTGAGACACTGAGACACAGAGACACTGTGACTCTGAGACTCTGAGACACAGAGAAACTCAGACACTGAGACACTGAGACTCTGAGTCACTGAGGCACTGAGACACAGAGACACAGAAACTCTGTGACACTGAGACAATGAGACAAAGAGACACAGAGACACTGAGGCACTGACACACAGAGACACAGAGACTCTGAGACACTGAGACACTGAGACAAAGAGACACTGAGACACTGAGACTCTGAGACACTAGACACTCAGACACAGAGACACAGAGACACAGAGACACAGAGACACTGAGACTCTGAGACGCAGAGACACTGAGACACAGAGACACTGTGACTCTGAGACACTGAGACACTGAGACTCTGAGACACAGAGACACATAAACACAGAGACACAGAGACACAGAGACACTGAGACTCTGAGACACAGAGACACAGGGACTCTGAGACACTGAGACACAGAGACACTGAGACTCTGAGGCACTGAAACACTGAGACACAGAGACACTGTGACTCTGAGACACTGAGACACTGAGACTCTGAGACACAGAGACACAGAAACACTGAGACACAGAGACACAGAGGCACAGAGACACTGAGACTCTGAGACACTGAGGCACAGAGACACAGATACACTGAGACTCTGAGACACGGAGAGACAGAGATACAGAAACACTGAGACTCTGAGACACTGAGACACAGAGACACAGAGACACTGAGACACAGAGACACAGAGACACTGAGACTCTGAGACACTAGAACTGAGACACTGAGACACAGAGACATTGAGACTCTGAGACACTGAGACACAGAGACACTGAGACACAGAGGCACAGAGACACTGAGACACAGAGACACAGAGACACTGAGACACAGAGACAAGGAGACACAGAGACACTGAGACTCTGAGTCACAGAGACACAGAGACACTGAGACACAGAGACTCTGAGACACTGAGACACTGAAAAACAGAGACACAGAGACACTGAGACTCTGAGACACTGAGACTCTGAGACACTGACTCTGAGACTCTGAGACACTGAGACACAGAGACACTGTGACTCTGAGACACAGAGACTCAGTGACACTGAGACACTGAGACACTGAGACACAGAGACACTGAGACTCTGAGGCACAGAGACACAGAGACTCTGAGACACTGAGACACAGAGACACAGGGATACTGAGACTCTAAGACATTGTGACACAGAGACACAGAGACACTGAGACTCTGAGATACTAGACACTGAGACACAGAGACACAGAGACACTGAGACTTTGAGACACTGAGACACAGAGACACAGAGACAGAGAGGCACTGAGACTCTGAGACACTAGACACTGAGACACAGTGACACTGAGACTCTGAGACACTGAGACACAGAGTCACAGAGACACTGAGACACTGAGACTCTGAGACACTGAGGCACTGAGACACAGAGACACTGAGACACTGAGACACAGAGACACTAAGACACAGAGACACAGAGACACTGAGACTCTGAGACACAGAGACACTGAGACTCTGAGACACTGAGACACACAGGCACAGACACACAGAGACACTGAGACACTGAGACACGGAGACACAGGGACACAGAGACTCTGAGACTCTGAGACACAGAGACACAGAGACACTGAGACACTGAGACTCTGAGACACTGAGACACAGAGACACAGAGACACAGAGACACTGAGACTCTGAGACACTGAGACACAGAGGCACAGAGACACAGAGACACTGAGACACTGAGACACGGAGACACAGGGACACAGAGACTCTGAGACTATGAGACACTGAGACACAGGGACACTGAGACTTTGAGACTCTGAGACACTGAGACACAGAGACACTGAGACACAGAGACTCTGAGACACAGGGACACTGCGAAACTGAGACACAGAGACACAGAGACACTGAGACTCTGAGACACTAGACACTGAGACACAGACACACTGAGACTCTGAGACACTGAGACACAGAGACAAAGAGACACTGAGACACAGAGACACTGAGACTCTGAGACGCGTAGACACTGAGACACAGAGACACAGAGACACTGAGACACAGAGACACAGAGACTCTGAGACACAGAGACACTGAGACTCTGAGACACTGAGACACAGAGGCACAGAGACACAGAGACACTGAGACACGGAGACACAGGGACACAGAGACTCTGAGACTCTGAGACACAGAGACGCTGAGACACTGGGACTCTGAGACACTGAGACACAGAGACACTGAGACACAGAGACACAGAGACACTGAGACACTGAGACTCTGAGACACTGAGACACAGTGGCACAGAGACACAGAGACACTGAGACACTGAGACACGGAGACACAGGCACACAGAGACTCTGAGACTCTGAGACACTGAGACACAGAGACACTGAGACTTTGAGACTCTGAGACACTGAGACACAGAGACACAGAGACACTGAGACACAGAGATTCTGAGACACAGGGACACTGAGACACAGAGACACTGAGACTCTGAGACACTGAGACACAGAGACAAAGAGACACTGAGACACAGAGCCACCGAGACACTGAGACACAGAGGCACTGAGACCCTGAGACACTGAGACACAGAGACACTGAGACTCTGAGACACTGAGGCACTGAGACACTGAGACACTGAGACAGAGAGACTCTGTGACACTGAGACACTGAGACACTGAGACACTGATACACAGAGACACAGAGACTCTGAGACACTGACACACTGAGACACAGAGACACTGAGACTCTGAGGCACAGAGACTCTGAGACACTGAGACACAGAGACACAGGGATACTGAGACTCTGAGACACTGTGACACAGAGACACAGAGACACTGAGACACTGAGACACAGAGACAGAGAGACTCTGAGACACTGAGACACACAGGCACAGAGACACAGAGACACTGAGACACTGAGACACGGAGACACAGGGACACAGAGACTCTGAGACTCTGAGACACAGAGACACAGAGACACTGAGACACTGAGACTCTGAGACACTGAGACACAGAGACACTGAGACTCTGAGACACTGAGGCACTGAGACACTGAGACACTGAGACAGAGAGACTCTGTGACACTGAGACACTGAGACACTGAGACACTGATACACAGAGACACAGAGACTCTGAGACACTGACACACTGAGACACAGAGACACTGAGACTCTGAGGCACAGAGACACAGAGACTCTGAGACACTGAGACACAGAGACACAGGGATACTGAGACTCTGAGACACTGTGACACAGAGACACAGAGACACTGAGACACTGAGACACAGAGACACAGAGACTCTGAGACACTGAGACACACAGGCACAGAGACACAGAGACACTGAGACACTGAGACACGGAGACACAGGGACACAGAGACTCTGAGACTCTGAGACACAGAGACACAGAGACACTGAGACACTGAGACTCTGAGACACTGAGACACAGAGACACTGAACATAGAACATAGAACATAGAACATAGAACATAGAACATTACAGCGCGGAACAGGCCCTTCGGCCCACAATGTTGCGCCGATCAGTCTTATTTTTAAAAAAAAAACTAAGACCCACTAATCTAAACCACTCCTTTTTCGTCCATAAACCTATCCACCAATCTCTTAAACGCCCCTCTGAGACACAGAGACACTGAGACTCTGAGACACTGAGACACAGAGGCACAGAGACACAGAGACACTGAGACACGGAGACACAGGGACACAGAGACTCTGAGACTCTGAGACACTGAGACACAGAGACACTGAGACACTGAGACACAGAGACACTGAGAGACAGAGACACAGAGACACAGAGACACTGAGACTCTGAGACACTGAGACACAGAGGCACAGAGACACAGAGACACTGAGACACTGAGACACGGAGACACAGGGACACAGAGACTCTGAGACTATGAGACACTGAGACACAGGGACACTGAGACTTTGAGACTCTGAGACACTGAGACACAGAGACACTGAGACACAGAGACTCTGAGACACAGGGACACTGCGAAACTGAGACACAGAGGCACAGAGACACTGAGACTCTGAGACACTAGACACTGAGACACAGACACACTGAGACTCTGAGACACTGAGACACAGAGACAAAGAGACACTGAGACACAGAGACACTGAGACTCTGAGACGCGTAGACACTGAGACACAGAGACACAGAGACACTGAGACACAGAGATACAGAGACTCTGAGACACAGAGACACTGAGACTCTGAGACACTGAGACACAGAGGCACGGAGACACAGAGACACTGAGACACTGAGACACGGAGACACAGGGACACAGAGACTCTGAGACTCTGAGACACAGAGACACTGAGACACTGAGACTCTGAGACACTGAGACACAGAGACACTGAGACACAGAGACACAGAGACACTGAGACACTGAGACTCTGAGACACTGAGACACAGAGGCACAGAGACACAGAGACACTGAGACACTGAGACACGGAGACACAGGGACACAGAGACTCTGAGACTCTGAGACACTGAGACACAGAGACACTGAGACTTTGAGACTCTGAGACACTGAGACACAGAGACTCTGAGACACTGAGACATTGAGACAGAGAGATACAGAGACACTGAGAGACTGAGACACTGAGACTCTGAGACACTGAGACACAGTGACACAGAGACACAGAGACACTGAGACACAGAGACACCGAGACACTGAGACACAGAGACACTGAGACTCTGAGACACAGAGACACAGGGAGACAGAGACACAGAGACTCTGCGACACTGAGACACTGAGACACAGAGACACAGAGACACTGAGACTCTGAGACACTAGACACAGAGACACTGAGAATCTGAGACACTGAGACACAGAGACACAGAGACAGAGAGACACTGAGACTCTAAGACACTGAGACACTAAGACACAGAGACACAGAGACACTGAGACACAGAGACACAGAGACTCTGAGGCACCGAGACACTGATACACAGAGTCACTGAGACTCAGAGACACTGAGACACAGAGGGACAGAGACACAGAGACACTGAGGCACTGAGACACTGAGACACAGAGACTCTGAGACTCTCAGTCTCTGAGACACAGAGACACAGAGATTCTGAGACACTGAGACACAGAGACACAGAGACACTGAGACACAGAGACACCGAGACACTGAGACACTGAGACAGAGAGATACTGAGACTCTGAGACACAGAGACACTGAGACGCTGAAACACTGAGACACAGGGACTCTGAGACTCTGAGACTCTGAGACACAGAGACACAGAGACACTGAGACACAGAGACACAGAGACTCTGAGACACTGAGACACTGAGACACAGAGAGACTGTGACTCTGAGACACTGAGACACAGAGACAATGTGACTCTGAGACACTGAGGCACAGAGACTCTGAGACACAGAGACACTGAGACTCTGAGACACTGAGACACTGAGACACTGAGACACTGAGACATAGAGGCACTGAGGCACTGAGACACAGAGACACTGAGACACAGAGACTCTGAGACACTGAGACACTGAGACAAAGAGACACTGAGACACAGAGACACTGAGACACTGAGACACTGAGACACTGAGGCACTGAGACACAGAGGCGCTGTGACACAGAGACACAGAGACTCTGAGACACTGAGACACGGTGACACAGAGACACTGAGACACTGAGACACTGAGACACTGAGACACAGAGACACTGAGACACTGAGGCACAGAGACACTGAGACTCTGAGACACTGAGGCACTGAGACACAGACACACTGAGACACAGAGACTCTGAGTCACTGAGACACAGAGACACAGAGACTCTGAGACACTGAGACACTGAGACACTGAGACTCTGAGACACTGACTCTGAGTCTCTGATACACTGAGACACAGAGACACTGTGACTCTGAGACACTGAGACACAGCGACACTGAGACACTGAGACACAGAGACACTGAGACACTGAGACTCTGAGACACTGACTCTGAGTCTCTGAGACACTGAGACACAGAGACACTGTGACTCTAAGACACTGAGACACAGAGACACTGAGACACTGAGACACAGAGACACTGAGACACTGAGGCACAGAGACTCTGTGTCTCTGAGACACTGAGAGACAGAGACACTGAGACTCTGAGACACTGAGACACAGAGACACTGAGACACTGAGGCACTGAGACACAGTGACACTGAGACAGTGAGACACTGAGACTCTGAGACACTGAGGCTCTGAGACAACGAGACACTGAGACACAGAGGCACAGAGACACTGAGACACTGAGACACAGAGACTCGGTGACTCTGAGACACTGAGACACAGAGACACTGAGACACTGAGATACTGAGACACTGAGACTCTGAGACACTGAGACACTGAGACACAGACACACTGAGACACTGAGACACTGCGACACTGCGACACAGAGACACGGAGACACAGAGACACTGAGACACAGAAACACTGAGACACTGAGGCATAGAGACTCTGAGACACTGCGGCACTGAGACACAGAGACACTGAGACAATGAGGGACTGAGACACAGAGTCACTGAGACACAGAGACACAGAGACTCTGAGACACTGAGACACTGAGGCATTGAGACGCAGAGAAACTGAGACTTTGAGACACCGAGGCACAGATACACAGATACACTGAGACTCTGAGATACGGAGACACAGAGACACTGAGACACAGAGACACTGAGACACAGTGACACTGAGACTCTGAGACACTGAGACACTGAGACACAGAGACACAGAGTCACTGAGACAAAGAGACACTGAGACACTGAGACTCTGAGACACTAGACACTGAGACACTGAGACACAGAGTCACTGAGACTCTGAGACACTCAGACACAGAGACACAGAGACACTGAGACACAGAGACACAGAGACACTGAGACTCGGAGACGCAGAGACACTGAGACACAGAGACACTGTGACTCTGAGACACTGAGACACTGAGACTCTGAGACACAGAAACACATAAACACAGAGACACATAGTCACTGAGACTCTGAGACACTGAGACACAGAGACACAGGGTCTCTGAGACACTGAGACACAGAGACACTGAGACGCTGAGACACTGAAACACTGAGACACAGAGACACTGTGACTCTGAGACACTGAGACTCTGAGACACAGAGACACAGAAACAATGAGACACAGAGACACAGAGGCACAGAGACACTGAGACTCTGAGACACTGAGACACAGAGACACTGAGACACAGAGACAATGCGACTCTGAGACACTGAGACACAGAGACACTGTGACTCTGAGACTCTGAGACACAGAGAAACTCAGACACTGAGACACTGAGACTCTGAGTCACTGAGGCACTGAGACACAGAGACACAGAGACTCTGTGACACTGAGACACTGAGACAAAGAGACACAGAGACACTGAGGCACTGACACACAGAGACACAGAGACTCTGAGACACTGAGACACTGAGACACTGAGACAAAGAGACACTGAGACACTGAGACTCTGAGACACTAGACACTCAGACACAGAGACACAGAGACACTGAGACACAGAGACACAGAGACACTGAGACTCTGAGACGCAGAGACACTGAGACACAGAGACACTGTGACTCTGAGACACTGAGACACTGAGACTCTGAGACACAGAGACACATAAACACAGAGACACAGAGACACAGAGACACTGAGACTCTGAGACACAGAGACACAGGGACTCTGAGACACTGAGACACAGAGACACTGAGACTCTGAGGCACTGAAACACTGAGACACAGAGACACTGTGACTCTGAGACACTGAGACACTGAGACTCTGAGACACAGAGACACAGAAACACTGAGACACAGAGACACAGAGGCACAGAGGCACTGAGACTCTGAGACACTGAGGCACAGAGACACAGATACACTGAGACTCTGAGACACGGAGAGACAGAGATACAGAAACACAGAGACTCTGAGACACAGAGACACAGACACACTGAGACTCTGAGACACTGAGACACAGAGACACAGAGACACTGAGACACAGAGACACAGAGACACTGAGACTCTGAGACACTACAACTGAGACACTGAGACACAGAGACATTGAGACTCTGAGACACTGAGACACAGAGACACTGAGACACAGAGGCACAGAGACACTGAGACACAGAGACAAAGAGACACAGAGACAAGGAGACACAGAGACACTGAGACTCTGAGTCACAGAGACACAGAGACACTGAGACACAGAGACTCTGAGACACTGAGACACTGAAAAACAGAGACACAGAGACACTGAGACTCTGAGACACTGAGACACTGAGACTCTGAGACACTGACTCTGAGACTCTGAGACACTGAGACACAGAGACACTGTGACTCTGAGACACAGAGACTCAGTGACACTGAGACACTGAGACACTGAGACACAGAGACACTGAGACTCTGAGGCACAGAGACACAGAGACTCTGAGACACTGAGAAACAGAGACACAGGGATACTGAGACTCTGAGACATTGTGACACAGAGACACAGAGACACTGAGACTCTGAGATACTAGACACTGAGACACAGAGACACAGAGACACAGAGACACTGAGACTTTGAGACACTGAGACACAGAGACAGAGAGGCACTGAGACACTGAGACTCTGAGACACTGAGACACAGAGACACTGAGACACAGAGACACAGAGACACTGAGACTCTGAGACACTGAGACACAGAGGCACAGAGACACAGAGACACTGAGACACTGAGACACGGAGACACAGGGACACAGAGACTCTGAGACTATGAGACACTGAGACACAGGGACACTGAGACTTTGAGACTCTGAGACACTGAGACACAGAGACACTGAGACACAGAGACTCTGAGACACAGGGACACTGCGAAACTGAGACACAGAGGCACAGAGACACTGAGACTCTGAGACACTAGACACTGAGACACAGACACACTGAGACTCTGAGACACTGAGACACAGAGACAAAGAGACACTGAGACACAGAGACACTGAGACTCTGAGACGCGTAGACACTGAGACACAGAGACGCGTAGACACTGAGACACAGAGACACAGAGACTCTGAGACACAGAGACACTGAGACTCTGAGACACTGAGACACAGAGGCACGGAGACACAGAGACACTGAGACACTGAGACACGGAGACACAGGGACACAGAGACTCTGAGACTCTGAGACACAGAGACACTGAGACACTGAGACTCTGAGACACTGAGACACAGAGACACTGAGTCACAGAGACACAGAGACACTGAGACACTGAGACACTGAGACTCTGAGACACTGAGACACAGAGGCACAGAGACACAGAGACACTGAGACACTGAGACACGGAGACACAGGGACACAGAGACTCTGAGACTCTGAGACACTGAGACACAGAGACACTGAGACTTTGAGACTCTGAGACACTGAGACACAGAGACACAGAGATACTGAGACACAGAGACACTGAGGCTCTGAGACACTAGACACTGAGACACAGAGGCACAGAGACACAGAGACACTGAGACACTGAGACACGGAGACACAGGGACACAGAGACTCTGAGACTCTGAGACACTGATACACAGAGACACTGAGACTTTGAGACTCTGAGACACTGAGACACAGAGACACAGAGACACTGAGACACAGAGACACTGAGGCTCTGAGACACTAGACACTGAGACACAGACACACTGAGACTCTGAGACACTGAGACACAGAGACAAAGAGACACTGAGACACAGAGACACTGAGACTCTGAGACACGTAGACACTGATACACAGAGACACAGAGACACAGAGACACAGAGACACTGAGACACTGAGACACTGAGACACAGAGACACAGTGACTCTGAGACTCTGAGACACAGAGAAACTGAGACACTGAGACACTGAGACTCTGAGTCAGTGAGGCACTGAGACACAGAGACACTGAGATACAGAGACACAGAGACACAGAGACACTGTGGCACTGAGACACTGAGACACTGAGACAAAGAGACACTGAGACACTGAGACACTGAGGCACTGAGACACAGAGACACTGAGACACAGAGACACAGAGACTCTGAGACACTGAGACACAGAGCCACAGAATCACTGAGACTCTGAGACACTGAGACACAGAGACACTGAGACACAGAGACACAGAGACTCTGAGACACTGAGGCACAGAGACACTGAGACACGGAGACACAGAGACACTGAGACTCTGAGACACTGAGGCACTGAGACACAGAGACACTGAGACACAGAGCCACCGAGACACTGAGACACAGAGACACTGAACCCTGAGACACTGAGACACAGAGACACTGAGACTCTGAGACACTGAGGCACTGAGACACTGAGACACTGAGACACAGAGACTCTGTGACACTGAGACACTGAGACACTGAGACTCTGATACACAGAGACACAGAGACTCTGAGACACTGATACACTGAGACACAGAGACACTGAGACTCTGAGGCACAGCGACACAGAGACTCTGAGACACTGAGACACTGAGACACAGGGATACTGAGACTCTGAGACACTGTGACACAGAGACACAGAGACACTGAGACACTGAGACTCTGATACACTGAGACTCTGAGACATAGAGACACTGAGACACTGAGAGACAGAGGCACTGAGACACTGAGACACTGAGACTCTGAAACACTGAGACACAGAGGCACTGAGACACAGAGACACTGAGACACTGAGACACTGAGACACAGAGACACTGAGACACAGAGACACTGACACTCTGAGACACTGAGACACTGAGACACAGAGACACTGAGACTCTGAGGCACTGAGACACGAAGACTCTGAGACACAGAGGCACTGAGAAACAGAGACACTGAGACTCTGAGACACTGAGACACTGAGACACAGAGACACTGAGACACAGAGACACATTGACTCTGAGACACTGAGACACTGAGACACAGAAACACAGAGACACTGAGGCACAGAGACACTGAGACACTGAGACATTGAGACACAGAAACACTGAGACTCTGAGACACTGAGACACTGAGACTCTGAGACACTGCGGCACTGAGGCACAGAGACACTGAGACACAGAGACAATGAGGGACTGAGACACAGAGTCACTGAGACACAGAGACACACAGACTCTGAGACACTGAGACACTGAGACATTGAGACGCAGAGAAACTGAGACTTTGAGACACAGAGGCACAGATACACAGATACACTGAGACTCTGAGATACGGAGACACAGAGACACTGAGACACAGAGACACAGAGACACTGAGACTCTGAGACACTGAGACACTACGACACAGAGACACTGAGACAAAGAGACACTGAGACACTGAGACTCTGAGACACTAGACACTGAGACACTGAGACACAGAGTCACTGAGACTCTGAGACACTCAGACACAGAGACACAGAGACACTGAGACACAGAGACACTGAGACTCTGAGACTCAGAGACACTGAGACAAAGAGACACTGTGACTCTGAGACACTGAGACTCTGAGAAACAGAGACACATAAACACAGAGACACAGAGACACAGAGACTCTGAGACTCTGAGACACTGAGACACAGAGACACTGGGACTCTGAGACACTAGACATTGAGACACTGAGACACAGAGACACTGAGACTCTGAGACACTGAGACACTGAGACACTGAGACACAGAGACACTGAGACTCTGAGACACTGAGACACTGAGACACTGAGACACAGAGACACAGTGGCTCTGAGACTCTGAGACACAGAGAAACTGAGGCACTGAGACACTGAGACTCTGAGTCACTGAGGCACTGAGACACAGAGACACTGAGACACAGAGACACAGAGACACTGTGGCACTGAGACACTGAGACAAAGAGACACTGAGACACTGAGGCACTGAGACACAGAGACTCTGAGACACAGAGACACAGAGACTCTGAGACACTGAGACACTGAGACACAGAGCCACTGAAACACTGAGACTCTGAGACACTGAGACACAGAGACATAGAGCCACAGAGACACTTAGACTCTGAGACACTGAGACACTGAGACATAGAGACACTCAGACTCTGAGACACTGAGACACAGAGACACTGAGACACAGAGACACAGAGACTCTGAGACACTGAGACACAGAGACACTGAGACACGAAGACACAGAGACACTGAGACTCTGAGACACTGAGGCACTGAGACACAGAGACACTGAGACACAGAGCCACCGAGACACTGAGACACAGAGGCACTGAGACCCTGAGACACTGAGACACAGAGACACTGAGACTCTGAGACACTGAGGCACTGAGACACTGAGACACTGAGACAGAGAGACTCTGTGACACTGAGACTCTGAGACACAGAGACACTGAGACTCTGAGGCACAGAGACACAGAGACTCTGAGACACTGAGACACAGAGACACAGGGATACTGAGACTCTGAGACACTGTGACACAGAGACACAGAGACACTGAGACACTGAGACACAGAGACACAGAGACTCTGAGACACTGAGACACACAGGCACAGAGACACAGAGACACTGAGACACTGAGACACGGAGACACAGGGACACAGAGACTCTGAGACTCTGAGACACAGAGACACAGAGACACTGAGACACTGAGACTCTGAGACACTGAGACACAGAGACACTGAGACACAGAGACACAGAGACACAGAGACACTGAGACTCTGAGACACTGAGACACAGAGGCATAGAGACACAGAGACACTGAGACACGGAGACACAGGGACACAGAGACTCTGAGACTCTGAGACACAGAGACACAGAGACACTGAGACACTGAGACTCTGAGACACTGAGACACAGAGACACTGAGACACAGAGACACAGAGACACAGAGACACTGAGACTCTGAGACACTGAGACACAGAGGCACAGAGACACAGAGACACTGAGACACTGAGACACTGAGACACGGAGACACAGGGACACAGAGACTCTGAGACTATGAGACACTGAGACACAGGGACACTGAAACTTTGAGACTCTGAGACACTGAGACACAGAGACACAGAGACACTGAGACACAGAGACTCTGAGACACAGGGACACTGCGAAACTGAGACACAGAGGCACAGAGACACTGAGACTCTGAGACACTAGACACTGAGACACAGACACACTGAGACTCTGAGACACTGAGACACAGAGACAAAGAGACACTGAGACACAGAGACACTGAGACTCTGAGACGCGTAGACACTGAGACACAGAGACGCGTAGACACTGAGACACAGAGACACAGAGACTCTGAGACACAGAGACACTGAGACTCTGAGACACTGAGACACAGAGGCACGGAGACACAGAGACACTGAGACACTGAGACACGGAGACACAGGGACACAGAGACTCTGAGACTCTGAGACACAGAGACACTGAGACACTGAGACTCTGAGACACTGAGACACAGAGACACTGAGACACAGAGACACTGAGACACTGAGACACAGAGGCACAGAGACACAGAGACACTGAGACACTGAGACACGGAGACACAGGGACACAGAGACTCTGAGACTCTGAGACACTGAGACACAGAGACACTGAGACTTTGAGACTCTGAGACACTGAGACACAGAGACACAGAGACACTGAGACACTGAGGCTCTGAGACACTAGACACTGAGACACAGAGGCACAGAGACACAGAGACACTGAGACACTGAGACACGGAGACACAGGGACACAGAGACTCTGAGACTCTGAGACACTGATACACAGAGACACTGAGACTTTGAGACTCTGAGACACTGAGACACAGAGACACAGAGACACTGAGACACAGAGACACTGAGGCTCTGAGACACTAGACACTGAGACACAGACACACTGAGACTCTGAGACACTGAGACACAGAGACAAAGAGACACTGAGACACAGAGACACTGAGACTCTGAGACACGTAGACACTGATACACAGACACACAGAGACACAGAGACACTGAGACACTGAGACACTGAGGCACAGAGCCTCTGAGACACTGAGACATTGAGACAGAGAGACACAGAGACACTGAGACACAGAGACACTGAGACTCTGAGACACAGAGACACAGGGAGACAGAGACACAGAGACTCTGCGACACTGAGACACTGAGACACAGAGACACAGAGACACTGAGACTCTGAGACACTAGACACAGAGACACTGAGAATCTGAGACACTGAGACACAGAGACACAGAGACAGAGAGACACTGAGACTCTAAGACACTGAGACACTAAGACACAGAGACACAGAGACACTGAGACACAGAGACACAGAGACTCTGAGGCACCGAGACACTGATACACAGAGTCACTGAGACTCAGAGACACTGAGACACAGAGGGACAGAGACACAGAGACACTGAGGCACTGAGACACTGAGACACAGAGACTCTGAGACTCTCAGTCTCTGAGACACAGAGACACTGAGATTCTGAGACACTGAGACACAGAGACACAGAGACACTGAGACACAGAGACACCGAGACACTCAGACACTGAGACAGAGAGATACTGAGACTCTGAGACACAGAGACACTGAGACGCTGAAACACTGAGACACAGGGACTCTGAGACTCTGAGACACAGAGACACAGAGACACTGAGACACAGAGACACAGAGACTCTGAGACACTGAAACACTGAGACACAGAGACACTGTGACTCTGAGACACTGAGACACTGAGACTCTGAGACACAGAGACACAGAAACACTGAGACACAGAAACACAGAGGCACAGAGGCACTGAGACTCTGAGACACTAGACACTGATACACTGAGACACAGAGTCACTGAGACTCTGAGACACTCAGCCACAGAGACACAGAGACACTGAGACACAGAGACACTGAGACTCGGAGACGCAGAGACACTGAGACACAGAGACACTGTGACTCTGAGACACTGAGACTCTGAGATACAGAGACACATAAACACAGAGACACAGAGACACTGAGACTCTGAGACACTGAGACACAGAGACACAGGGACTCTGAGACACTGAGACACAGAGACACTGAGAATCTGAGACACTGAAACACTGAGACACAGAGACACTGTGACTCTGAGACACTGAGACACTGAGACTCTGAGACACAGAGACACAGAAACACTGAGACACAGAGACACAGAGGCACAGAGACACTGAGACTCAGAGACACTGAGACACAGAGACACTGAGACACAGAGACACTGGGACTCTGAATCACTAGACATTGAGACACTGAGACACAGAGACACTGAGACTCTGAGACACTGAGACACTGAGACACAGAGACAATGAGACACAGAGACACAGAGACACTGAGACTCTGAGACACTGAGACACTGAGACACAGAGACACAGTGACTCTGAGACTCTGAGACACAGAGAAACTGAGACACTGAGACACTGAGACTCTGAGTCAGTGAGGCACTGAGACACAGAGACACTGAGATACAGAGACACAGAGACACTGTGGCACTGAGACACTGAGACACTGAGACACTGAGACAAAGAGACACTGAGACACAGAGACACTGAGGCACTGAGACACAGAGACACTGAGACACAGAGACACAGAGACTCTGAGACACTGAGACACTGAGACACAGAGCCACAGAAACACTGAGACTCTGAGACACTGAGACACAGAGACACTGAGACACAGAGACACAGAGACTCTGAGACACTGAGACACAGAGACACTGAGACACGGAGACACAGAGACACTGAGACTCTGAGACACTGAGGCACTGAGACACAGAGACACTGAGACACAGAGCCACCGAGACACTGAGACACAGAGACACTGAACCCTAAGACACTGAGACACAGTGACACTGAGACTCTGAGACACTGAGGCACTGAGACACTGAGACACTGAGACACAGAGACTCTGTGACACTGAGACACTGAGACACTGAGACTCTGATTCACAGAGACACAGAGACTCTGAGACACTGATACACTGAGACACAGAGACACTGAGACTCTGAGGCACAGCGACACAGAGACTCTGAGACACTGAGACACAGAGACACAGGGATACTGAGACTCTGAGACACTGTGACACAGAGACACAGAGACACTGAGACTCTGATACACTGAGACTCTGAGACATAGAGACACTGAGACTCTGAGACACTGAGAGACAGAGACACTGAGACACTGAGACACTGAGACTCTGAAACACTGAGACACAGAGGCACTGAGACACAGAGACACTGAGACACTGAGACACAGAGACACTGAGACACAGAGACACTGACACTCTGAGACACTGAGACACTGAGACACAGAGACACTGAGACTCTGAGGCACTGAGACACGAAGACTCTGAGACACAGAGGCACTGAGAAACAGAGACACTGAGACTCTGAGACACTGAGACACTGAGACACAGAGACACTGAGACACAGAGACACATTGACTCTGAGACACTGAGACACTGAGACACAGAAACACAGAGACACTGACGCACAGAGACACTGAGACACTGAGACATTGAGACACAGAGACACTGAGACTCTGAGACACTGAGACACTGAGACTCTGAGACACTGCGGCACGGAGGCACAGAGACACTGAGACACAGAGACAATGAGGGACTGAGACACAGAGTCACTGAGACACAGAGACACACAGACTCTGAGACACTGAGACACTGAGACATTGAGACGCAGAGAAACTGAGACTTTGAGACACAGGGGCACAGATACACAGATACACTGAGACTCTGAGATACGGAGACACAGAGACACTGAGACACAGAGACACAGAGACACTGAGACACAGAGCCACAGAAACACTGAGACTCTGAGACACTGAGACACAGAGACATAGAGACACTGAGACACTGAGACACAGAGACTCTGAGACACTGAGACACACAGGCACAGAGACACAGAGACACTGAGACACTGAGACACGGAGACACAGGGACACAGAGACTCTGAGACTCTGAGACACAGAGACACAGAGACACTGAGACACTGAGACTCTGAGACACTGAGATACTGAGACACAGAGACACAGAGACACTGAGACTCTGAGACACTGAGAGACAGAGGCATAGAGACACAGAGACACTGAGACACGGAGACACAGGGACACAGAGACTCTGAGACTCTGAGACACAGAGACACAGAGACACTGAGACTCTGAGACACTGAGACACAGAGACACTGAGACACAGAGACACAGAGACACTGAGACTCTGAGACACTGAGACACACAGGCACAGAGACACAGAGACACTGAGACACTGAGACACGGAGACACAGGGACACAGAGACTCTGAGACACTGAGACACAGAGACACTGAGACACTGAGACACAGAGACACTGAGACACTGAGGCACAGAGGCTCTGTGTCTCTGAGACACTGAGAGACAGAGACACTGAGACTCTGAGACACTGAGACACACAGGCACAGAGACACAGAGACACTGAGACACTGAGACATGGAGACACAGGGACACAGAGACTCTGAGACTCTGAGACACAGAGACACAGAGACACTGAGACTCTGAGACACTGAGACACTGAGACACAGAGACACTGAGACACAGAGACACAGAGACACTGAGACTCTGAGACACTGAGACACAGAGGCACAGAGACACAGAGACACTGAGACTCTGAGACACTGAGACACGGAGACACAGGGACACAGAGACTCTGAGACTATGCGACACTGAGACACAGGGACACTGAGACTTTGAGACTCTGAGACACTGAGACACAGAGATACAGAGACACTGAGACACAGAGACTCTGAGACACAGGGACACTGCGAAACTGAGACACAGAGACACAGAGACACTGAGACTCTGAGACACTAGACACTGAGACACAGACACACTGAGACTCTGAGACACTGAGACACAGAGACAAAGAGACACTGAGGCACAGAGACACTGAGACTCTGAGACGCGTAGACACTGAGACACAGAGACACAGAGACACTGAGACACAGAGACACAGAGACTCTGAGACACAGAGACACTGAGACTCTGAGACACTGAGACACAGAGGCACAGAGACACAGAGACACTGAGACACTGAGACACGGAGACACAGGGACACAGAGACTCTGAGACTCTGAGACACAGAGACGCTGAGACACTGAGACTCTGAGACACTGAGACACAGAGACACTGAGACACAGAGACACAGAGACACTGAGACACTGAGACACTGAGACTCTGAGACACTGAGACACAGTGGCACAGAGACACAGAGACACTGAGACACTGAGACACGGAGACACAGGCACACAGAGACTCTGAGACTCTGAGACACTGAGACACAGAGACACTGAGACTTTGAGACTCTGAGACAATGAGACACAGACACACTGAGACTCTGAGACACTGAGACACAGAGACAAAGAGACACTGAGACACAGAGACACTGAGACTCTGAGACACGTAGACACTGATACACAGAGACACAGAGACACAGAGACACTGAGACACTGAGGCACAGAGACTCTGAGACACTGAGACATTGAGACAGAGAGACACAGAGACACTGAGAGACTTAGACAAAGAGACACTGAGACACAGAGACTCTGAGTCACTGAGACACAGAGACACAGAGACTCTGAGACACTGAGACACTGAGACTCTGAGACACTGACTCCGAGTCTCTAATACACTGAGACACAGAGACACTGTGACTCTGAGACACTGAGACACAGCGACACTGAGACACTGAGACACTGAGACACTGAGACTCTGAGACACTGACTCTGAGTCTCTGAGACACTGAGACACAGAGACACTGTGACTCTGAGACACTGAGACACAGAGACACAGAGACACTGAGACACAGAGACACTGAGACTCTGAGACTCAGAGACACTGAGACACAGAGACACTGTGACTCTGAGACACTGAGACACTGAGACTCTGAGACACAGAAACACATAAACACAGAGACACAGAGACACTGAGACTCTGAGACACTGAGACACAGAGACACAGGGTCTCTGAGACACTGAGACACAGAGACACTGAGACTCTGAGACACTGAAACACTGAGACACAGAGACACTGTGACTCTGAGACACTGAGACTCTGAGACACAGAGACACAGAAACACTGAGACACAGAGACACAGAGGCACAGAGACACTGAGACTCTGAGACACTGAGACACAGAGACACTGAGACTCTGAGACACTGAGACACTGAGACACTGAGACATAGAGGCAGTGAGGCACTGAGGCACAGAGAGACTGAGACACAGAGACACAGAGACTCTGAGACACTGAGACACTGAGACAAAGAGACACTGAGACACAGAGACACTGAGACACTGAGACACTGAGGCTCTGAGACACTGAGGCACTGAGACACAGAGGCGCTGAGACACAGAGACACAGAGACTCTGAGACACTGAGACACTGAGACACGGTGACACAGAGACACTGAGACACTGAGACACTGAGACATTGAGACACAGAGACACTGAGACACTGAGGCACAGAGACACTGAGACTCTGAGACACTGAGGCACTGAGACACAGAGGCGCTGAGACACAGAGACACAGAGACTCTGAGACACTGAGACACTGAGACACGGTGACACAGAGACACTGAGACACTGAGACACTGAGACACTGAGACATTGAGACACAGAGACACTGAGACACTGAGGCACAGAGACACTGAGAGTCTGAGACACTGAGGCACTGAGACACAGACACACTGAGACACAGTGACTCTGAGACACTGAGACACAGAGACACTTTGACAAAGAGACACTGAGACACAGAGACTCTGAGTCACTGAGACACAGAGACACAGAGACTCTGAGACACTGAGACACTGAGACTCTGAGACACTGACTCTGAGTCTCTGATACACTGAGACACAGAGACACTGTGACTCTGAGACACTGAGACACAGCGACACTGAGACACTGAGACACTGAGACACAGAGACACTGAGACACTGAGACTCTGAGTCACTGACTCTGAGTCTCTGAGACACTGAGACACAGAGACACTGTGACTCTGAGACACTGAGACACAGAGACACTGAGACACTGAGACACAGAGACACTGAGACACTGAGGCACAGAGACTCTGTGTCTCTGAGACACTGAGAGACAGAGACACTGAGACTCTGAGACACTGAGACACACAGGCACAGAGACACAGAGACACTGAGACACTGAGACACGGAGACACAGGGACACAGAGACTCTGAGACTCTGAGACACAGAGACACTGAGACACTGAGACTCTGAGACACTGAGACACAGAGACACTGAGACACAGAGACACAGAGACACTGAGACACTGAGACTCTGAGACACTGAGACACAGAGGCACAGAGACACAGAGACACTGAGACACTGAGACACGGAGACACAGGGACACAGAGACTCTGAGACTATGAGACACTGAGACACAGGGACACTGAGACTTTGAGACTCTGAGACACTGAGACACAGAGACACTGAGACACAGAGACTCTGAGACACAGGGACACTGCGAAACTGAGACACAGAGGCACAGAGACACTGAGACTCTGAGACACTAGACACTGAGACACAGACACACTGAGACTCTGAGACACTGAGACACAGAGACAAAGAGACACTGAGACACAGAGACACTGAGACTCTGAGACGCGTAGACACTGAGACACAGAGACGCGTAGACACTGAGACACAGAGACACAGAGACTCTGAGACACAGAGACACTGAGACTCTGAGACACTGAGACACAGAGGCACGGAGACACAGAGACACTGAGACACTGAGACACGGAGACACAGGGACACAGAGACTCTGAGACTCTGAGACACAGAGACACTGAGACACTGAGACTCTGAGACACTGAGACACAGAGACACTGAGTCACAGAGACACAGAGACACTGAGACACTGAGACACTGAGACACTGAGACTCTGAGACACTGAGACACAGAGGCACAGAGACACAGAGACACTGAGACACTGAGACACGGAGACACAGGGACACAGAGACTCTGAGACTCTGAGACACTGAGACACAGAGACACTGAGACTTTGAGACTCTGAGACACTGAGACACAGAGACACAGAGACACTGAGACACAGAGACACTGAGGCTCTGAGACACTAGACACTGAGACACAGAGGCACAGAGACACAGAGACACTGAGACACTGAGACACGGAGACACAGGGACACAGAGACTCTGAGACTCTGAGACACTGATACACAGAGACACTGAGACTTTGAGACTCTGAGACACTGAGACACAGAGACACAGAGACACTGAGACACAGAGACACTGAGGCTCTGAGACACTAGACACTGAGACACAGACACACTGAGACTCTGAGACACTGAGACACAGAGACAAAGAGACACTGAGACACAGAGACACTGAGACTCTGAGACACGTAGACCCTGATACACAGAGACACAGAGACACAGAGACACAGAGACACTGAGACACTGAGACACTGAGACACAGAGACACAGTGACTCTGAGACTCTGAGACACAGAGAAACTGAGACACTGAGACACTGAGACTCTGAGTCAGTGAGGCACTGAGACACAGAGACACTGAGATACAGAGACACAGAGACACAGAGACACTGTGGCACTGAGACACTGAGACACTGAGACAAAGAGACACTGAGACACTGAGACACTGAGGCACTGAGACACAGAGACACTGAGACACAGAGACACAGAGACTCTGAGACACTGAGACACTGAGACACAGAGCCACAGAATCACTGAGACTCTGAGACACTGAGACACAGAGACACTGAGACACAGAGACACAGAGACTCTGAGACACTGAGGCACAGAGACACTGAGACACGGAGACACAGAGAAACTGAGACTCTGAGACACTGAGGCACTGAGACACAGAGACACTGAGACACAGAGCCACCGAGACACTGAGACACAGAGACACTGAACCCTGAGACACTGAGACACAGAGACACTGAGACTCTGAGACACTGAGGCACTGAGACACTGAGACACTGAGACACAGAGACTCTGTGACACTGAGACACTGAGACACTGAGACTCTGATACACAGAGACACAGAGACTCTGAGACACTGATACACTGAGACACAGAGACACTGAGACTCTGAGGCACAGCGACACAGAGACTCTGAGACACTGAGACACTGAGACACAGGGATACTGAGACTCTGAGACACTGTGACACAGAGACACAGAGACACTGAGACACTGAGACTCTGATACACTGAGACTCTGAGACATAGAGACACTGAGACTCTGAGACACTGAGAGACAGAGGCACTGAGACACTGAGACACTGAGACTCTGAAACACTGAGACACAGAGGCACTGAGACACAGAGACACTGAGACACTGAGACACTGAGACACAGAGACACTGAGACACAGAGACACTGACACTCTGAGACACTGAGACACTGAGACACAGAGACACTGAGACTCTGAGGCACTGAGACACGAAGACTCTGAGACACAGAGGCACTGAGAAACAGAGACACTGAGACTCTGAGACACTGAGACACTGAGACACAGAGACACTGAGACACAGAGACACATTGACTCTGAGACACTGAGACACTGAGACACAGAAACACAGAGACACTGAGGCACAGAGACACTGAGACACTGAGACATTGAGACACAGAAACACTGAGACTCTGAGACACTGAGACACTGAGACTCTGAGACACTGCGGCACTGAGGCACAGAGACACTGAGACACAGAGACAATGAGGGACTGAGACACAGAGTCACTGAGACACAGAGACACACAGACTCTGAGACACTGAGACACTGAGACATTGAGACGCAGAGAAACTGAGACTTTGAGACACAGAGGCACAGATACACAGATACACTGAGACTCTGAGATACGGAGACACAGAGACACTGAGACACAGAGACACAGAGACACTGAGACTCTGAGACACTGAGACACTACGACACAGAGACACTGAGACAAAGAGACACTGAGACACTGAGACTCTGAGACACTAGACACTGAGACACTGAGACACAGAGTCACTGAGACTCTGAGACACTCAGACACAGAGACACAGAGACACTGAGACACAGAGACACTGAGACTCTGAGACTCAGAGACACTGAGACAAAGAGACACTGTGACTCTGAGACACTGAGACTCTGAGAAACAGAGACACATAAACACAGTGACACAGAGACACAGAGACTCTGAGACTCTGAGACACTGAGACACAGAGACACTGGGACTCTGAGACACTAGACATTGAGACACTGAGACACAGAGACACTGAGACTCTGAGACACTGAGACACTGAGACACTGAGACACAGAGACACTGAGACTCTGAGACACTGAGACACTGAGACACTGAGACACAGTGGCTCTGAGACTCTGAGACACAGAGAAACTGAGGCACTGAGACACTGAGACTCTGAGTCACTGAGGCACTGAGACACAGAGACACTGAGACACAGAGACACAGAGACACTGTGGCACTGAGACACTGAGACAAAGAGACACTGAGACACTGAGGCACTGAGACACAGAGACTCTGAGACACAGAGACACAGAGACTCTGAGACACTGAGACACTGAGACACAGAGCCACTGAAACACTGAGACTCTGAGACACTGAGACACAGAGACATAGAGCCACAGAGACACTTAGACTCTGAGACACTGAGACACTGAGACATAGAGACACTCAGACTCTGAGACACTGAGACACAGAGACACTGAGACACAGAGACACAGAGACTCTGAGACACTGAGACACAGAGACACTGAGACACGAAGACACAGAGACACTGAGACTCTGAGACACTGAGGCACTGAGACACAGAGACACTGAGACACAGAGCCACCGAGACACTGAGACACAGAGGCACTGAGACCCTGAGACACTGAGACACAGAGACACTGAGACTCTGAGACACTGAGGCACTGAGACACTGAGACACTGAGACAGAGAGACTCTGTGACACTGAGACTCTGAGACACAGAGACACTGAGACTCTGAGGCACAGAGACACAGAGACTCTGAGACACTGAGACACAGAGACACAGGGATACTGAGACTCTGAGACACTGTGACACAGAGACACAGAGACACTGAGACACTGAGACACAGAGACACAGAGACTCTGAGACACTGAGACACACAGGCACAGAGACACAGAGACACTGAGACACTGAGACACGGAGACACAGGGACACAGAGACTCTGAGACTCTGAGACACAGAGACACAGAGACACTGAGACACTGAGACTCTGAGACACTGAGACACAGAGACACTGAGACACAGAGACACAGAGACACAGAGACACTGAGACTCTGAGACACTGAGACACAGAGGCATAGAGACACAGAGACACTGAGACACGGAGACACAGGGACACAGAGACTCTGAGACTCTGAGACACAGAGACACTGAGACACTGAGACTCTGAGACACTGAGACACAGAGACACTGAGACACAGAGACACAGAGACACTGAGACTCTGAGACACTGAGACACAGAGGCACAGAGACACAGAGACACTGAGACACTGAGACACTGAGACACGGTGACACAGGGACACAGAGACTCTGAGACTATGAGACACTGAGACACAGGGACACTGAGACTTTGAGACTCTGAGACACTGAGACACAGAGACACAGAGACACTGAGACACAGAGACTCTGAGACACAGGGACACTGCGAAACTGAGACACAGAGGCACAGAGACACTGAGACTCTGAGACACTAGACACTGAGACACAGACACACTGAGACTCTGAGACACTGAGACACAGAGACAAAGAGACACTGAGACACAGAGACACTGAGACTCTGAGACGCGTAGACACTGAGACACAGAGACGCGTAGACACTGAGACACAGAGACACAGAGACTCTGAGACACAGAGACACTGAGACTCTGAGACACTGAGACACAGAGGCACGGAGACACAGAGACACTGAGACACTGAGACACGGAGACACAGGGACACAGAGACTCTGAGACTCTGAGACACAGAGACACTGAGACACTGAGACTCTGAGACACTGAGACACAGAGACACTGAGACACAGAGACACTGAGACACTGAGACACTGAGACACAGAGGCACAGAGACACAGAGACACTGAGACACTGAGACACGGAGACACAGGGACACAGAGACTCTGAGACTCTGAGACACTGAGACACAGAGACACTGAGACTTTGAGACTCTGAGACACTGAGACACAGAGACACAGAGACACAGAGACACTGAGACACAGAGACACTGAGGCTCTGAGACACTAGACACTGAGACACAGAGGCACAGAGACACAGAGACACTGAGACACTGAGACACGGAGACACAGGGACACAGAGACTCTGAGACTCTGAGACACTGATACACAGAGACACTGAGACTTTGAGACTCTGAGACACTGAGACACAGAGACACAGAGACACTGAGACACAGAGACACTGAGGCTCTGAGACACTAGACACTGAGACACAGACACACTGAGACTCTGAGACACTGAGACACAGAGACAAAGAGACACTGAGACACAGAGACACTGAGACTCTGAGACACGTAGACACTGATACACAGACACACAGAGACACAGAGACACTGAGACACTGAGACACTGAGGCACAGAGCCTCTGAGACACTGAGACATTGAGACAGAGAGACACAGAGACACTGAGACACAGAGACACTGAGACTCTAAGACACAGAGACACAGGGAGACAGAGACACAGAGACTCTGCGACACTGAGACACTGAGACACAGAGACACAGAGACACTGAGACTCTGAGACACTAGACACAGAGACACTGAGAATCTGAGACACTGAGACACAGAGACACAGAGACAGAGAGACACTGAGACTCTAAGACACTGAGACACTAAGACACAGAGACACAGAGACACTGAGACACAGAGACACAGAGACTCTGAGGCACCGAGACACTGATACACAGAGTCACTGAGACTCAGAGACACTGAGACACAGAGGGACAGAGACACAGAGACACTGAGGCACTGAGACACTGAGACACAGAGACTCTGAGACTCTCAGTCTCTGAGACACAGAGACACTGAGATTCTGAGACACTGAGACACAGAGACACAGAGACACTGAGACACAGAGACACCGAGACACTCAGACACTGAGACAGAGAGATACTGAGACTCTGAGACACAGAGACACTGAGACGCTGAAACACTGAGACACAGGGACTCTGAGACTCTGAGACACAGAGACACAGAGACACTGAGACACAGAGACACAGAGACTCTGAGACACTGAGACACTGAGACACAGAGAGACTGTGACTCTGAGACACTGAGACACAGAGACACTGTGACTCTGAGACACTGAGGCACAGAGACTCTGAGACACAGAGACACTGAGACTCTGAGACACTGAGACACTGAGACACTGAGACATAGAGGCACTGAGGCACTGAGACACAGAGACACTGAGACACAGAGACTCTGAGACACTGAGACACTGAGACAAAGAGACACTGAGACACAGAGACACTGAGACACTGAGACACTGAGACTCTGAGACACTGAGGCACTGAGACACAGAGGCGCTGAGACACAGAGACACAGAGACTCTGAGACACTGAAACACTGAGACACGGTGACACAGAGACACTGAGACACTGAGACTCTGAGACACTGAGACACAGAGACACTGAGACACAGAGACACAGAGACTCTGAGACACTGAGACACAGAGACACTGAGACACGAACACACAGAGACACTGAGACTCTGAGACACTGAGGCACTGAGACACAGAGACACTGAGACACAGAGCCACCGAGACACTGAGACACAGAGGCACTGAGACCCTGAGACACTGAGACAGAGAGACTCTGTGACACTGAGACACTGAGACACTGAGACACTGAGACTCTGATACACAGAGACACAGAGACTCTGAGACACTGACACACTGAGACACAGAGACACTGAGACTCTGAGGCACAGAGACACAGAGACTCTGAGACACTGAGACACAGAGACACAGGGATACTGAGACTCTGAGACACTGTGACACAGAGACACAGAGACACTGAGACACTGAGACACAGAGACACAGAGACTCTGAGACACTGAGACACACAGGCACAGAGACACAGAGACACTGAGACACTGAGACACAGAGACACAGGGACACAGAGACTCTGAGACTCTGAGACACAGAGACACAGAGACACTGAGACACTGAGACTCTGAGACACTGAGACACAGAGACACTGAGACACAGAGACACAGAGACACAGAGACACTGAGACTCTGAGACACTGAGACACAGAGGCACAGAGACACAGAGACACTGAGACACTGAGACACGGAGACACAGGGACACAGAGACTCTGAGACTCTGAGACACAGAGACACAGAGACACTGAGACACTGAGACTCTGAGACACTGAGACACAGAGACACTGAGACACAGAGACACTGAGACTCTGAGACACTGAGACACAGAGGCACAGAGACACAGAGACACTGAGACACTGAGACACAGAGGCACAGAGACACAGAGACACTGAGACACTGAGACACTGAGACACGGAGACACAGGGACACAGAGACTCTGAGACTATGAGACACTGAGACACAGAGACACAGAGACACTGAGACACAGAGACTCTGAGACACAGGGACACTGCGAAACTGAGACACAGAGGCACAGAGACACTGAGACTCTGAGACACTAGACACTGAGACACAGACACACTGAGACTCTGAGACACTGAGACACAGAGACAAAGAGACACTGAGACACAGAGACACTGAGACTCTGAGACGCGTAGACACTAAGACACAGAGACACAGAGACACTGAGACACAGAGACACAGAGACTCTGAGACACAGAGACACTGAGACTCTGAGACACTGAGACACAGAGGCACGGAGACACAGAGACACTGAGACACTGAGACACGGAGACACAGGGACACAGAGACTCTGAGACTCTGAGACACAGAGACACTGAGACACTGAGACTCTGAGACACTGAGACACTGAGACACAGAGACACTGAGACACAGAGACACGGAGACACTGAGACACTGAGACACTGAGACACTGAGACTCTGAGACACTGAGACACAGAGGCACAGAGACACAGAGACACTGAGACACTGAGACACGGAGACACAGGGACACAGAGACTCTGAGACTCTGAGACACTGAGACACAGAGACACTGAGACTTTGAGACTCTGAGACACTGAGACACAGAGACACAGAGACACTGAGACACAGAGACACTGAGGCTCTGAGACACTAGACACTGAGACACAGACACACTGAGACTCTGAGACACTGAGACACAGAGACAAAGAGACACTGAGACACAGAGACACTGAGACTCTGAGACACGTAGACACTGATACACAGAGACACAGAGACACTGAGACACTGAGACACTGAGACTCTGAGACACTGAGGCACTGAGACACAGAGGCGCTGAGACACAGAGACACAGAGACACTGAGACACAGAGACACTGAGACACGGTGACACAGAGACACTGAGACACTGAGACACTGAGACACTGAGACACAGAGACACTGAGACACTGAGGCACAGAGACACTGAGACTCTGAGACACTGAGGCACTGAGACACAGACACACTGAGACACAGAGACTCTGAGTCACTGAGACACAGAGACACAGAGACTCTGAGACACTGAGACACTGAGACACTGAGACTCTGAGACACTGACTCTGAGTCTCTGATACACTGAGACACAGAGACACTGTGACTCTGAGACACTGAGACACAGCGACACTGAGACACTGAGACACAGAGACACTGAGACACTGAGACTCTGAGACACTGACTCTGAGTCTCTGAGACACTGAGACACAGAGACACTGTGACTCTGAGACACTGAGACACACAGGCACAGAGACACAGAGACACTGAGACACTGAGACACGGAGACACAGGGACACAGAGACTCTGAGACTCTGAGACACAGAGACACAGAGACACTGAGACACTGAGACTCTGAGACACTGAGACACAGAGACACTGAGACACAGAGACACAGAGACACTGAGACTCTGAGACACTGAGACACAGAGGCACAGAGACACAGAGACACTGAGACACTGAGACACGGAGACACAGGGACACAGAGACTCTGAGACTCTGAGACACAGAGACACAGAGACACTGAGACACTGAGACTCTGAGACACTGAGACACAGAGACACTGAGAGACAGAGACACAGAGACACAGAGACACTGAGACTCTGAGACACTGAGACACAGAGGCACAGAGACACAGAGACACTGAGACACTGAGACACGGAGACACAGGGACACAGAGACTCTGAGACTATGAGACACTGAGACACAGGGACACTGAGACTTTGAGACTCTGAGACACTGAGACACAGAGACACAGAGACACTGAGACACAGAGACTCTGAGACACAGGGACACTGCGAAACTGAGACACAGAGGCACAGAGACACTGAGACTCTGAGACACTAGACACTGAGACACAGACACACTGAGACTCTGAGACACTGAGACACAGAGACAAAGAGACACTGAGACACAGAGACACTGAGACTCTGAGACGCGTAGACACTGAGACACTGAGACACAGAGATACAGAGACTCTGAGACACAGAGACACTGAGACTCTGAGACACTGAGACACAGAGGCACGGAGACACAGAGACACTGAGACACTGAGACACGGAGACACAGGGACACAGAGACTCTGAGACTCTGAGACACAGAGACACTGAGACACTGAGACTCTGAGACACTGAGACACAGAGACACTGAGACACAGAGACACAGAGACACTGAGACACTGAGACACTGAGACACAGAGGCACAGAGACACAGAGACACTGAGACACTGAGACACGGAGACACAGGGACACAGAGACTCTGAGACTCTGAGACACTGAGACACAGAGACACTGAGACTTTGAGACTCTGAGACACTGAGACACAGAGACTCTGAGACACTGAGACATTGAGACAGAGAGACACAGAGACACTGAGAGACTGAGACACTGAGACTCTGAGACACTGAGACACAGTGACACAGAGACACAGAGACACTGAGACACAGAGACACCGAGACACTGAGACACAGAGACACTGAGACTCTGAGACACAGAGACACAGGGAGACAGAGACACAGAGACTCTGCGACACTGAGACACTGAGACACAGAGACACAGAGACACTGAGACTCTGAGACACTAGACACAGAGACACTGAGAATCTGAGACACTGAGACACAGAGACACAGAGACAGAGAGACACTGAGACTCTAAGACACTGAGACACTAAGACACAGAGACACAGAGACACTGAGACACAGAGACACAGAGACTCTGAGGCACCGAGACACTGATACACAGAGTCACTGAGACTCAGAGACACTGAGACACAGAGGGACAGAGACACAGAGACACTGAGGCACTGAGACACTGAGACACAGAGACTCTGAGACTCTCAGTCTCTGAGACACAGAGACACTGAGATTCTGAGACACTGAGACACAGAGACACAGAGACACTGAGACACAGAGACACCGAGACACTGAGACACTGAGACAGAGAGATACTGAGACTCTGAGACACAGAGACACTGAGACGCTGAAACACTGAGACACAGGGACTCTGAGACTCTGAGACTCTGAGACACAGAGACACAGATACACTGAGACACAGAGACACAGAGACTCTGAGACACTGAGACACTGAGACACTGAGACACAGAGAGACTGTGACTCTGAGACACTGAGACACAGAGACAATGTGACTCTGAGACACTGAGGCACAGAGACTCTGAGACACAGAGACACTGAGACTCTGAGACACTGAGACACTGAGACACTGAGACATAGAGGCACTGAGGCACTGAGACACAGAGACACTGAGACACAGAGACTCTGAGACACTGAGACACTGAGACAAAGAGACACTGAGACACAGAGACACTGAGACACTGAGACACTGAGACTCTGAGACACTGAGGCACTGAGACACAGAGGCGCTGAGACACAGAGACACAGAGACTCTGAGACACTGAGACACTGAGACACGGTGACACAGAGACACTGAGACACTGAGACACTGAGACACTGAGGCACAGAGACACTGAGACTCTGAGACACTGAGGCACTGAGACACAGACACACTGAGACACAGAGACTCTGAGTCACTGAGACACAGAGACACAGAGACTCTGAGACACTGAGACACTGAGACACTGAGACTCTGAGACACTGACTCTGAGTCTCTGATACACTGAGACACAGAGACACTGTGACTCTGAGACACTGAGACACAGCGACACTGAGACACTGAGACACAGAGACACTGAGACACTGAGACTCTGAGACACTGACTCTGAGTCTCTGAGACACTGAGACACAGAGACACTGTGACTCTAAGACACTGAGACACAGAGACACTGAGACACTGAGACACAGAGACACTGAGACACTGAGGCACAGAGACTCTGTGTCTCTGAGACACTGAGAGACAGAGACACTGAGACTCTGAGACACTGAGACACAGAGACACTGAGACACTGAGGCACTGAGACACAGTGACACTGAGACAGTGAGACACTGAGACTCTGAGACACTGAGGCTCTGAGACAACGAGACACTGAGACACAGAGGCACAGAGACACTGAGACACTGAGACACAGAGACTCGGTGACTCTGAGACACTGAGACACAGAGACACTGAGACACTGAGATACTGAGACACTGAGACTCTGAGACACAGAGACACTGAGACACAGACACACTGAGACACTGAGACACTGCGACACTGCGACACAGAGACACGGAGACACAGAGACACTGAGACACAGAAACACTGAGACACTGAGGCATAGAGACTCTGAGACACTGCGGCACTGAGACACAGAGACACTGAGACAATGAGGGACTGAGACACAGAGTCACTGAGACACAGAGACACAGAGACTCTGAGACACTGAGACACTGAGGCATTGAGACGCAGAGAAACTGAGACTTTGAGACACCGAGGCACAGATACCAGATACACTGAGACTCTGAGATACGGAGACACAGAGACACTGAGACACAGAGACACTGAGACACAGTGACACTGAGACTCTGAGACACTGAGACACTGAGACACTAGACACTGAGACACTGAGACACAGAGTCACTGAGACTCTGAGACACTCAGACACAGAGACACAGAGACACTGAGACAGAGAGACACAGAGACACTGAGACTCGGAGACGCAGAGACACTGAGACACAGAGACACTGTGACTCTGAGCCACTGAGACACTGAGACTCTGAGACACAGAAACACATAAACACAGAGACACAGAGACACTGAGACTCTGAGACACTGAGACACAGAGACACAGGGTCTCTGAGACACTGAGACACAGAGACACTGAGACGCTGAGACACTGAAACACTGAGACACAGAGACACTGTGACTCTGAGACACTGAGACTCTGAGACACAGAGACACAGAAACAATGAGACACAGAGACACAGAGGCACAGAGACACTGAGACTCTGAGACACTGAGACACAGAGACACTGAGACACAGAGACAATGCGACTCTGAGATACTGAGACACAGAGACACTGTGACTCTGAGACTCTGAGACACAGAGAAACTCAGACACTGAGACACTGAGACTCTGAGTCACTGAGGCACTGAGACACAGAGACACAGAGACTCTGTGACACTGAGACACTGAGACAAAGAGACACAGAGACACTGAGGCACTGACACACAGAGACACAGAGACTCTGAGACACTGAGACACTGAGACAAAGAGACACTGAGACACTGAGACTCTGAGACACTAGACACTCAGACACAGAGACACAGAGACACTGAGACACAGAGACACTGAGACTCTGAGACGCAGAGACACTGAGACACAGAGACACTGTGACTCTGAGACACTGAGACACTGAGACTCTGAGACACAGAGACACATAAACACAGAGACACAGAGACACAGAGACACTGAGACTCTGAGACACAGAGACACAGGGACTCTGAGACACTGAGACACAGAGACACTGAGACTCTGAGGCACTGAAACACTGAGACACAGAGACACTGTGACTCTGAGACACTGAGACACTGAGACTCTGAGACACAGAGACACAGAAACACTGAGACACAGAGACACAGAGGCACAGAGACACTGAGACTCTGAGACACTGAGGCACAGAGACACAGATACACTGAGACTCTGAGACACGGAGAGACAGAGATACAGAAACACAGAGACTCTGAGACACAGAGACACAGACACACTGAGACTCTGAGACACTGAGACACAGAGACACAGAGACACTGAGACACAGAGACACAGAGACACTGAGACACTGAGGCACAGAGACTCTGTGTCTCTGAGACACTGAGAGACAGAGACACTGAGACTCTGAGACACTGAGACACAGAGACACTGAGACACTGAGGCACTGAGACACAGTGACACTGAGACACTGAGACACTGAGACTCTGAGACACTGAGGCTCTGAGACAACGAGACACTGAGACACAGAGGCACAGAGACACTGAGACACTGAGACACAGAGACTCGGTGACTCTGAGACACTGAGACACAGAGACACTGAGACTCTGAGACACTGAGACACTGAGACACAGACACACTGAGACACTGAGACACTGCGACACTGCGACACAGAGACACGGAGACACAGAGACACTGAGACACAGAAACACTGAGACACTGAGGCATAGAGACTCTGAGACACTGCGGCACTGAGACACAGAGACACTGAGACAATGAGGGACTGAGACACAGAGTCACTGAGACACAGAGACACAGAGACTCTGAGACACTGAGACACTGAGGCATTGAGACGCAGAGAAACTGAGACTTTGAGACACCGAGGCACAGATACACAGATACACTGAGACTCTGAGATACGGAGACACAGAGACACTGAGACACAGAGACACTGAGACACAGTGACACTGAGACTCTGAGACACTGAGACACAGAGACACTGAGACAAAGAGACACTGAGACACTGAGACTCTGAGACACTAGACACTGAGACACTGAGACACAGAGTCACTGAGACTCTGAGACACTCAGACACAGAGACACAGAGACACTGAGACACAGAGACACAGAGACACTGAGACTCGGAGACGCAGAGACACTGAGACACAGAGACACTGTGACTCTGAGACACTGAGACACTGAGACTCTGAGACACAGAGACACATAAACACAGAGACACAGAGACACAGAGACACTGAGACTCTGAGACACTAGACACTCAGACACAGAGACACAGAGACACTGAGACACAGAGACACAGAGACACTGAGACTCTGAGACGCAGAGACACTGAGACACAGAGACACTGTGACTCTGAGACACTGAGACACTGAGACTCTGAGACACAGAGACACATAAACACAGAGACACAGAGACACAGAGACACTGAGACTCTGAGACACAGAGACACAGGGACTCTGAGACACTGAGACACAGAGACACTGAGACTCTGAGGCACTGAAACACTGAGACACAGAGACACTGTGACTCTGAGACACTGAGACACTGAGACTCTGAGACACAGAGACACAGAAACACTGAGACACAGAGACACAGAGACACAGAGGCACAGAGACACTGAGACTCTGAGACACTGAGGCACAGAGACACAGATACACTGAGACTCTGAGACACGGAGAGACAGAGATACAGAAACACAGAGACTCTGAGACACAGAGACACAGACACACTGAGACTCTGAGACACTGAGACACAGAGACACAGAGACACTGAGACACAGAGACACAGAGACACTGAGACACTGAGGCACAGAGACTCTGTGTCTCTGAGACACTGAGAGACAGAGACACTGAGACTCTGAGACACTGAGACACAGAGACACTGAGACACTGAGGCACTGAGACACAGTGACACTGAGACACTGAGACACTGAGACTCTGAGACACTGAGGCTCTGAGACAACGAGACACTGAGACACAGAGGCACAGAGACACTGAGACACTGAGACACAGAGACTCGGTGACTCTGAGACACTGAGACACAGAGACACTGAGACACTGAGACTCTGAGACACTGAGACACTGAGACACAGACACACTGAGACACTGAGACACTGCGACACTGCGACACAGAGACACGGAGACACAGAGACACTGAGACACAGAAACACTGAGACACTGAGGCATAGAGACTCTGAGACACTGCGGCACTGAGACACAGAGACACTGAGACAATGAGGGACTGAGACACAGAGTCACTGAGACACAGAGACACAGAGACTCTGAGACACTGAGACACTGAGGCATTGAGACGCAGAGAAACTGAGACTTTGAGACACCGAGGCACAGATACACAGATACACTGAGACTCTGAGATACGGAGACACAGAGACACTGAGACACAGAGACACTGAGACACAGTGACACTGAGACTCTGAGACACTGAGACACTGAGACACAGAGACACAGAGACACTGAGACAAAGAGACACTGAGACTCTGAGACACTAGACACTGAGACACTGAGACACAGAGTCACTGAGACTCTGAGACACTCAGACACAGAGACACAGAGACACTGAGACACAGAGACACAGAGACACTGAGACTCGGAGACGCAGAGACACTGAGACACAGAGACACTGTGACTCTGAGACACTGAGACACTGAGACTCTGAGACACAGAAACACATAAACACAGAGACACAGAGACACTGAGACTCTGAGACACTGAGACACAGAGACACAGGGTCTCTGAGACACTGAGACACAGAGACACTGAGACGCTGAGACACTGAAACACTGAGACACAGAGACACTGTGACTCTGAGACACTGAGACTCTGAGACACAGAGACACAGAAACAATGAGACACAGAGACACAGAGGCACAGAGACACTGAGACTCTGAGACACTGAGACACAGAGACACTGAGACACAGAGACAATGCGACTCTGAGACACTGAGACACAGAGACACTGTGACTCTGAGACTCTGAGACACAGAGAAACTCAGACACTGAGACACTGAGACTCTGAGTCACTGAGGCACTGAGACACAGAGACACAGAAACTCTGTGACACTGAGACACTGAGACAAAGAGACACAGAGACACTGAGGCACTGACACACAGAGACACAGAGACTCTGAGACACTGAGACACTGAGACAAAGAGACACTGAGACACTGAGACTCTGAGACACTAGACACTCAGACACAGAGACACAGAGACACTGAGACACAGAGACACAGAGACACTGAGACTCTGAGACGCAGAGACACTGAGACACAGAGACACTGTGACTCTGAGACACTGAGACACTGAGACTCTGAGACACAGAGACACATAAACACAGAGACACAGAGACACAGAGACACTGAGACTCTGAGACACAGAGACACAGGGACTCTAAGACACTGAGACACAGAGACACTGAGACTCTGAGGCACTGAAACACTGAGACACAGAGACACTGCGACTCTGAGACACTGAGACACTGAGACTCTGAGACACAGAGACACAGAAACACTGAGACACAGAGACACAGAGGCACAGAGACACTGAGACTCTGAGACACTGAGGCACAGAGACACAGATACACTGAGACTCTGAGACACGGAGAGACAGAGATACAGAAACACTGAGACTCTGAGACACTGAGACACAGAGACACAGAGACACTGAGACACTGAGACACAGAGACACTGAGACTCTGAGACACTAGAACTGAGACACTGAGACACAGAGACATTGAGACTCTGAGACACTGAGACACAGAGACACTGAGACACAGAGGCACAGAGACACTGAGACACAGAGACACAGAGACACTGAGACACAGAGACAAGGAGACACAGAGACACTGAGACTCTGAGTCACAGAGACACAGAGACACTGAGACACAGAGACTCTGAGACACTGAGACACTGAAAAACAGAGACACAGAGACACTGAGACTCTGAGACACTGAGACACAGAGACACTGTGACTCTGAGACACAGAGACTCAGTGACACTGAGACACTGAGACACTGAGACACAGAGACACTGAGACTCTGAGGCACAGAGACACAGAGACTCTGAGACACTGAGACACAGAGACACAGGGATACTGAGACTCTAAGACATTGTGACACAGAGACACAGAGACACTGAGACTCTGAGATACTAGACACTGAGACACAGAGACACAGAGACACTGAGACTTTGAGACACTGAGACACAGAGACACAGAAACAGAGAGGCACTGAGACTCTGAGACACTAGACACTGAGACACAGTGACACTGAGACTCTGAGACACTGAGACACAGAGTCACAGAGACACTGAGACACTGAGACTCTGAGACACTGAGGCACTGAGACACAGAGACACTGAGACACTGAGACACTAAGACACAGAGACACAGAGACACTGAGACTCTGAGACACAGAGACACTGAGACTCTGAGACACTGAGACACACAGGCACAGACACACAGAGACACTGAGACACTGAGACACGGAGACACAGGGACACAGAGACTCTGAGACTCTGAGACACAGAGACACAGAGACACTGAGACACTGAGACTCTGAGACACTGAGACACAGAGACACTGAGACACAGAGACACAGAGACACTGAGACTCTGAGACACTGAGACACAGAGGCACAGAGACACAGAGACACTGAGACACTGAGACACGGAGACACAGGGACACAGAGACTCTGAGACTATGAGACACTGAGACACAGGGACACTGAGACTTTGAGACTCTGAGACACTGAGACACAGAGACACAGAGACACTGAGACACAGAGACTCTGAGACACAGGGACACTGCGAAACTGAGACACAGAGACACAGAGACACTGAGACTCTGAGACACTAGACACTGAGACACAGACACACTGAGACTCTGAGACACTGAGACACAGAGACAAAGAGACACTGAGACACAGAGACACTGAGACTCTGAGACGCGTAGACACTGAGACACAGAGACACAGAGACACTGAGACACAGAGACACAGAGACTCTGAGACACAGAGACACTGAGACTCTGAGACACTGAGACACAGAGGCACAGAGACACAGAGACACTGAGACACGGAGACACAGGGACACAGAGACTCTGAGACTCTGAGACACAGAGACGCTGAGACACTGAGACTCTGAGACACTGAGACACAGAGACACTGAGACACAGAGACACAGAGACACTGAGACACTGAGACTCTGAGACACTGAGACACAGTGGCACAGAGACACAGAGACACTGAGACACTGAGACACGGAGACACAGGCACACAGAGACTCTGAGACTCTGAGACACTGAGACACAGAGACACTGAGACTTTGAGACTCTGAGACACTGAGACACAGAGACACAGAGACACTGAGACACAGAGATTCTGAGACACAGGGACACTGAGACACTGAGACACAGAGACACTGAGACTCTGAGACACTAGACACTGAGACACAGACACACTGAGACTCTGAGACACTGAGACACAGAGACAAAGAGACACTGAGACACAGAGCCACCGAGACACTTAGACACAGAGGCACTGAGACCCTGAGACACTGAGACACAGAGACACTGAGACTCTGAGACACTGAGGCACTGAGACACTGAGACACTGAGACAGAGAGACTCTGTGACACTGAGACACTGAGACACTGAGACACTGATACACAGAGACACAGAGACTCTGAGACACTGACACACTGAGACACAGAGACACTGAGACTCTGAGGCACAGAGACACAGAGACTCTGAGACACTGAGACACAGAGACACAGGGATACTGAGACTCTGAGACACTGTGACACAGAGACACAGAGACACTGAGACACTGAGACACAGAGACACAGAGACTCTGAGACACTGAGACACACAGGCACAGAGACACAGAGACACTGAGACACTGAGACACGGAGACACAGGGACACAGAGACTCTGAGACTCTGAGACACAGAGACACAGAGACACTGAGACACTGAGACTCTGAGACACTGAGACACAGAGACACTGAACATAGAACATAGAACATAGAACATAGAACATAGAACATTACAGCGCGGAACAGGCCCTTCGGCCCACAATGTTGCGCCGATCAGTCTTATTTTTAAAAAAAAAACATTGACCCACTAATCTAAACCACTCCTTTTTCGTCCATAAACCTATCCACCAATCTCTTAAACGCCCCTCTGAGACACAGAGACACAGAGACACAGAGACACTGAGACTCTGAGACACTGAGACACAGAGGCACAGAGACACAGAGACACTGAGACACGGAGACACAGGGACACAGAGACTCTGAGACTCTGAGACACTGAGACACAGAGACACTGAGACACTGAGACACTGAGACACAGAGACACTGAGAGACAGAGACACAGAGACACAGAGACACTGAGACTCTGAGACACTGAGACACAGAGACTCTGAGACACAGGGACACTGCGAAACTGAGACACAGAGGCACAGAGACACTGAGACTCTGAGACACTAGACACTGAGACACAGACACACTGAGACTCTGAGACACTGAGACACAGAGACAAAGAGACACTGAGACACAGAGACACTGAGACTCTGAGACGCGTAGACACTGAGACACAGAGACACAGAGACACTGAGACACAGAGATACAGAGACTCTGAGACACAGAGACACTGAGACTCTGAGACACTGAGACACAGAGGCACGGAGACACAGAGACACTGAGACACTGAGACACGGAGACACAGGGACACAGAGACTCTGAGACTCTGAGACACAGAGACACTGAGACACTGAGACTCTGAGACACTGAGACACTGAGACACAGAGACACAGAGACACTGAGACACTGAGACACTGAGACTCTGAGACACTGAGACACAGAGGCACAGAGACACAGAGACACTGAGACACGGAGACACAGGGACACAGAGACTCTGAGACTCTGAGACACTGAGACACAGAGACACTGAGACTTTGAGACTCTGAGACACTGAGACACAGAGACTCTGAGACACTGAGACATTGAGACAGAGAGACACAGAGACACTGAGAGACTGAGACACTGAGACTCTGAGACACTGAGACACAGTGACACAGAGACACAGAGACACTGAGACACAGAGACACCGAGACACTGAGACACAGAGACACTGAGACTCTGAGACACAGAGACACAGGGAGACAGAGACACAGAGACTCTGCGACACTGAGACACTGAGACACAGAGACACAGAGACACTGAGACTCTGAGACACTAGACACAGAGACACTGAGAATCTGAGACACTGAGACACAGAGACACAGAGACAGAGAGACACTGAGACTCTAAGACACTGAGACACTAAGACACAGAGACACAGAGACACTGAGACACAGAGACACAGAGACTCTGAGGCACCGAGACACTGATACACAGAGTCACTGAGACTCAGAGACACTGAGACACAGAGGGACAGAGACACAGAGACACTGAGGCACTGAGACACAGAGACTCTGAGACTCTCAGTCTCTGAGACACAGAGACACTGAGATTCTGAGACACTGAGACACAGAGACACAGAGACACTGAGACACAGAGACACCGAGACACTGAGACACTGAGACAGAGAGATACTGAGACTCTGAGACACAGAGACACTGAGACGCTGAAACACTGAGACACAGGGACTCTGAGACTCTGAGACTCTGAGACACAGAGACACAGAGACACTGAGACACAGAGACACAGAGACTCTGAGACACTGAGACACTGAGACACAGAGAGACTGTGACTCTGAGACACTGAGACACAGAGACAATGTGACTCTGAGACACTGAGGCACAGAGACTCTGAGACACAGAGACACTGAGACTCTGAGACACTGAGACACTGAGACACTGAGACATAGAGGCACTGAGGCACTGAGACACTGAGACACAGAGACTCTGAGACACTGAGACACTGAGACAAAGAGACACTGAGACACAGAGACACTGAGACACTGAGACTCTGAGACACTGAGGCACTGAGACACAGAGGCGCTGAGACACAGAGACACAGAGACTCTGAGACACTGAGACACTGAGACACGGTGACACAGAGACACTGAGACACTGAGACACTGAGACACTGAGACACAGAGACACTGAGACACTGAGGCACAGAGACACTGAGACTCTGAGACACTGAGGCACTGAGACACAGACACACTGAGACACAGAGACTCTGAGTCACTGAGACACAGAGACACAGAGACTCTGAGACACTGAGACACTGAGACACTGAGACTCTGAGACACTGACTCTGAGTCTCTGATACACTGAGACACAGAGACACTGTGACTCTGAGACACTGAGACACAGCGACACTGAGACACTGAGACACAGAGACACTGAGACACTGAGACTCTGAGACACTGACTCTGAGTCTCTGAGACACTGAGACACAGAGACACTGTGACTCTAAGACACTGAGACACAGAGACACTGAGACACTGAGACACAGAGACACTGAGACACTGAGGCACAGAGACTCTGTGTCTCTGAGACACTGAGAGACAGAGACACTGAGACTCTGAGACACTGAGACACAGAGACACTGAGACACTGAGGCACTGAGACACAGTGACACTGAGACAGTGAGACACTGAGACTCTGAGACACTGAGGCTCTGAGACAACGAGACACTGAGACACAGAGGCACAGAGACACTGAGACACTGAGACACAGAGACTCGGTGACTCTGAGACACTGAGACACAGAGACACTGAGACACTGAGATACTGAGACACTGAGACTCTGAGACACTGAGACACTGAGACACAGACACACTGAGACACTGAGACACTGCGACACTGCGACACAGAGACACGGAGACACAGAGACACTGAGACACAGAAACACTGAGACACTGAGGCATAGAGACTCTGAGACACTGCGGCACTGAGACACAGAGACACTGAGACAATGAGGGACTGAGACACAGAGTCACTGAGACACAGAGACACAGAGACTCTGAGACACTGAGACACTGAGGCATTGAGACGCAGAGAAACTGAGACTTTGAGACACCGAGGCACAGATACACAGATACACTGAGACTCTGAGATACGGAGACACAGAGACACTGAGACACAGAGACACTGAGACACAGTGACACTGAGACTCTGAGACACTGAGACACTGAGACACAGAGACACAGAGTCACTGAGACAAAGAGACACTGAGACACTGAGACTCTGAGACACTAGACACTGAGACACTGAGACACAGAGTCACTGAGACTCTGAGACACTCAGACACAGAGACACAGAGACACTGAGACACAGAGACACAGAGACACTGAGACTCGGAGACGCAGAGACACTGAGACACAGAGACACTGTGACTCTGAGACACTGAGACACTGAGACTCTGAGACACAGAAACACATAAACACAGAGACACAGAGACACTGAGACTCTGAGACACTGAGACACAGAGACACAGGGTCTCTGAGACACTGAGACACAGAGACACTGAGACGCTGAGACACTGAAACACTGAGACACAGAGACACTGTGACTCTGAGACACTGAGACTCTGAGACACAGAGACACAGAAACAATGAGACACAGAGACACAGAGGCACAGAGACACTGAGACTCTGAGACACTGAGACACAGAGACACTGAGACACAGAGACAATGCGACTCTGAGACACTGAGACACAGAGACACTGTGACTCTGAGACTCTGAGACACAGAGAAACTCAGACACTGAGACACTGAGACTCTGAGTCACTGAGGCACTGAGACACAGAGACACAGAGACTCTGTGACACTGAGACACTGAGACAAAGAGACACAGAGACACTGAGGCACTGACACACAGAGACACAGAGACTCTGAGACACTGAGACACTGAGACACTGAGACAAAGAGACACTGAGACACTGAGACTCTGAGACACTAGACACTCAGACACAGAGACACAGAGACACTGAGACACAGAGACACAGAGACACTGAGACTCTGAGACGCAGAGACACTGAGACACAGAGACACTGTGACTCTGAGACACTGAGACACTGAGACTCTGAGACACAGAGACACATAAACACAGAGACACAGAGACACAGAGACACTGAGACTCTGAGACACAGAGACACAGGGACTCTGAGACACTGAGACACAGAGACACTGAGACTCTGAGGCACTGAAACACTGAGACACAGAGACACTGTGACTCTGAGACACTGAGACACTGAGACTCTGAGACACAGAGACACAGAAACACTGAGACACAGAGACACAGAGGCACAGAGGCACTGAGACTCTGAGACACTGAGGCACAGAGACACAGATACACTGAGACTCTGAGACACGGAGAGACAGAGATACAGAAACACAGAGACTCTGAGACACAGAGACACAGACACACTGAGACTCTGAGACACTGAGACACAGAGACACAGAGACACTGAGACACAGAGACACAGAGACACTGAGACTCTGAGACACTACAACTGAGACACTGAGACACAGAGACATTGAGACTCTGAGACACTGAGACACAGAGACACTGAGACACAGAGGCACAGAGACACTGAGACACAGAGACACAGAGACACTGAGACACAGAGACAAGGAGACACAGAGACACTGAGACTCTGAGTCACAGAGACACAGAGACACTGAGACACAGAGACTCTGAGACACTGAGACACTGAAAAACAGAGACACAGAGACACTGAGACTCTGAGACACTGAGACACTGAGACTCTGAGACACTGACTCTGAGACTCTGAGACACTGAGACACAGAGACACTGTGACTCTGAGACACAGAGACTCAGTGACACTGAGACACTGAGACACAGAGACACTGAGACTCTGAGGCACAGAGACACAGAGACTCTGAGACACTGAGAAACAGAGACACAGGGATACTGAGACTCTGAGACATTGTGACACAGAGACACAGAGACACTGAGACTCTGAGATACTAGACACTGAGACACAGAGACACAGAGACACAGAGACACTGAGACTTTGAGACACTGAGACACAGAGACACAGAGACAGAGAGGCACTGAGACTCTGAGACACTAGACACTGAGACACAGTGACACTGAGACTCTGAGACACTGAGACACAGAGTCACAGAGACACTGAGACACTGAGACTCTGAGACACTGAGGCACTGAGACACAGACACACTGAGACACTGAGACACAGAGACACTAAGACACAGAGACACAGAGACACTGAGACTCTGAGACACAGAGACACTGAGACTCTGAGACACTGAGACACACAGGCGCAGACACACAGAGACACTGAGACACTGAGACACGGAGACACAGGGACACAGAGACTCTGAGACTCTGAGACACAGAGACACAGAGACACTGAGACACTGAGACTCTGAGACACTGAGACACAGAGACACTGAGACACAGAGACACAGAGACACTGAGACTCTGAGACACTGAGACACAGAGGCACAGAGACACAGAGACACTGAGACACTGAGACACTGAGACACGGAGACACAGGGACACAGAGACTCTGAGACTATGAGACACTGAGACACAGGGACACTGAGACTTTGAGACTCTGAGACACTGAGACACAGAGACACAGAGACACTGAGACACAGAGACTCTGAGACACAGGGACACTGCGAAACTGAGACACAGAGACACAGAGACACTGAGACTCTGAGACACTAAACACTGAGACACAGACACACTGAGACTCTGAGACACTGAGACACAGAGACAAAGAGACACTGAGACACAGAGACACTGAGACTCTGAGACGCGTAGACACTGAGACACAGAGACACAGAGACACTGAGACACAGAGACACAGAGACTCTGAGACACAGAGACACTGAGACTCTGAGACACTGAGACACAGAGGCACAGAGACACAGAGACACTGAGACACTGAGACACGGAGACACAGGGACACAGAGACTCTGAGACTCTGAGACACAGAGACGCTGAGACACTGAGACTCTGAGACACTGAGACACAGAGACACTGAGACACAGAGACACAGAGACACTGAGACACTGAGACTCTGAGACACTGAGACACAGTGGCACAGAGACACAGAGACACTGAGACACTGAGACACGGAGACACAGGCACACAGAGACTCTGAGACTCTGAGACACTGAGACACAGAGACACTGAGACTTTGAGACTCTGAGACACTGAGACACAGAGACACAGAGACACTGAGACACAGAGATTCTGAGACACAGGGACACTGAGACACAGAGACACTGAGACTCTGAGACACTAGACACTGAGACACAGACACACTGAGACTCTGAGACACTGAGACACAGAGACAAAGAGACACTGAGACACAGAGACACTGAGACTCTGAGACACGTAGACACTGATACACAGAGACACAGAGACACAGAGACACTGAGACACTGAGGCACAGAGACTCTGAGACACTGAGACATTGAGACAGAGAGACACAGAGACACTGAGAGACTTAGACAAAGAGACACTGAGACACAGAGACTCTGAGTCACTGAGACACAGAGACACAGAGACTCTGAGACACTGAGACACTGAGACACTGAGACTCTGAGACACTGACTCCGAGTCTCTGATACACTGAGACACAGAGACACTGTGACTCTGAGACACTGAGACACAGCGACACTGAGACACTGAGACACTGAGACACAGAGACACTGAGACACTGAGACTCTGAGACACTGACTCTGAGTCTCTGAGACACTGAGACACAGAGACACTGTGACTCTGAGACACTGAGACACAGAGACACTGAGACACAGAGACACAGAGACACTGAGACTCTGAGACTCAGAGACACTGAGACACAGAGACACTGTGACTCTGAGACACTGAGACACTGAGACTCTGAGACACAGAAACACATAAACACAGAGACACAGAGACTCTGAGACCCTGAGACAAAGAGACACAGGGTCTCTGAGACACTGAGACACAGAGACACTGAGACTCTGAGACACTGAAACACTGAGACACAGAGACACTGTGACTCTGAGACACTGAGACTCTGAGACACAGAGACACAGAAACACTGAGACACAGAGACACAGAGGCACAGAGACACTGAGACTCTGAGACACTGAGACACAGAGACACTGAGACTCTGAGACACTGAGACACTGAGACACTGAGACATAGAGGCACTGAGGCACTGAGACACAGAGACACTGAGACACAGAGACACAGAGACTCTGAGACACTGAGACACTGAGACAAAAAGACACTGAGACACTGAGACACAGAGGCGCTGAGACACAGAGACACAGAGACTCTGAGACACTGAGACACTGAGACACGGTGACACAGAGACACTGAGACTCTGAGACACTGAGACATTGAGACACAGAGACACTGAGACACTGAGGCACAGAGACACTGAGACTCTGAGACACTGAGGCACTGAGACACAGACACACTGAGACACAGAGACTCTGAGACACTGAGACACAGAGACACTTTGACAAAGAGACACTGAGACACAGAGACTCTGAGTCACTGAGACACAGAGACACAGAGACTCTGAGACACTGAGACACTGAGACACTGAGACTCTGAGACACTGACTCTGGGTCTCTGATACACTGAGACACAGAGACACTGTGACTCTGAGACACTGAGACACAGCGACACTGAGACACTGAGACACTGAGACACAGAGACTCTGAGACACTGACTCTGAGTCTCTGAGACACTGAGACACAGAGACACTGTGACTCTGAGACACTGAGACACAGAGACACTGAGACACTGAGACACAGAGACACTGAGACACTGAGGCACAGAGGCTCTGTGTCTCTGAGACACTGAGAGACAGAGACACTGAGACTCTGAGACACTGAGACACACAGGCACAGAGACACAGAGACACTGAGACACTGAGACATGGAGACACAGGGACATAGAGACTCTGAGACTCTGAGACACAGAGACACTGAGACACTGAGATTCTGAGACACTGAGACACTGAGACACAGAGACACTGAGACACAGAGACACAGAGACACTGAGACTCTGAGACACTGAGACACAGAGGCACAGAGACACAGAGACACTGAGACACTGAGACACTGAGACACGGAGACACAGGGACACAGAGACTCTGAGACTATGAGACACTGAGACACAGGGACACTGAGACTTTGAGACTCTGAGACACTGAGACACAGAGACACAGAGACACTGAGACACAGAGACTCTGAGACACAGGGACACTGCGAAACTGAGACACAGAGACACAGAGACACTGAGACTCTGAGACACTAGACACTGAGACACAGACACACTGAGACTCTGAGACACTGAGACACAGAGACAAAGAGACACTGAGACACAGAGACACTGAGACTCTGAGACGCGTAGACACTGAGACACAGAGACACAGAGACACTGAGACACAGAGACACAGAGACTCTGAGACACAGAGACACTGAGACTCTGAGACACTGAGACACAGAGGCACAGAGACACAGAGACACTAAGACACTGAGACACGGAGACACAGGGACACAGAGACTCTGAGACTCTGAGACACAGAGACGCTGAGACACTGAGACTCTGAGACACTGAGACACAGAGACACTGAGACACAGAGACACAGAGACACTGAGACACTGAGACACTGAGACACAGTGGCACAGAGACACAGAGACACTGAGACACTGAGACACGGAGACACAGGCACACAGAGACTCTGAGACTCTGAGACACTGAGACACAGAGACACTGAGACTTTGAGACTCTGAGACACTGAGACACAGACACACTGAGACTCTGAGACACTGAGACACAGAGACAAAGAGACACTGAGACACAGAGACACTGAGACTCTGAGACACGTAGACACTGATACACAGAGACACTGAGACACTGAGACTCTGAGACACTGACTCTGAGTCTCTGAGACACTGAGACACAGAGACACTGTGACTCTGAGACACTGAGACATTGAGACAGAGAGACACAGAGACTCTGAGTCACTGAGACACAGAGACACAGAGACTCTGAGACACTGAGACACTGAGACTCTGAGACACTGACTCCGAGTCTCTAATACACTGAGACACAGAGACACTGTGACTCTGAGACACTGAGACACAGCGACACTGAGACACTGAGACACTGAGACACTGAGACACTGAGACTCTGAGACACTGACTCTGAGTCTCTGAGACACTGAGACACAGAGACACTGTGACTCTGAGACACTGAGACACAGAGACACAGAGACACTGAGACACAGAGACACAGAGACACTGAGACTCTGAGACTCAGAGACACTGAGACACAGAGACACTGTGACTCTGAGACACTGAGACACTGAGACTCTGAGACACAGAAACACATAAACACAGAGACACAGAGACACTGAGACTCTGAGACACTGAGACACAGAGACACAGGGTCTCTGAGACACTGAGACACAGAGACACTGAGACTCTGAGACACTGAAACACTGAGACACAGAGACACTGTGACTCTGAGACACTGAGACTCTGAGACACAGAGACACAGAAACACTGAGACACAGAGACACAGAGGCACAGAGACACTGAGACTCTGAGACACTGAGACACAGAGACACAGAGACACTGAGACTCTGAGACACTGAGACACTGAGACACTGAGACATAGAGGCAGTGAGGCACTGAGGCACAGAGACACTGAGACACAGAGACACAGAGACTCTGAGACACTGAGACACTGAGACAAAGAGACACTGAGACACAGAGACACTGAGACACTGAGACACTGAGACTCTGAGACACTGAGGCACTGAGACACAGAGGCGCTGAGACACAGAGACACAGAGACTCTGAGACACTGAGACACTGAGACACGGTGACACAGAGACACTGAGACACTGAGACACTGAGACATTGAGACACAGAGACACTGAGACACTGAGGCACAGAGACACTGAGACTCTGAGACACTGAGGCACTGAGACACAGAGGCGCTGAGACACAGAGACACAGAGACTCTGAGACACTGAGACACTGAGACACGGTGACACAGAGACACTGAGACACTGAGACACTGAGACATTGAGACACAGAGACACTGAGACACTGAGGCACAGAGACACTGAGACTCTGAGACACTGAGGCACTGAGACACAGACACACTGAGACACAGAGACTCTGAGACACTGAGACACAGAGACACTTTGACAAAGAGACACTGAGACACAGAGACTCTGAGTCACTGAGACACAGAGACACAGAGACTCTGAGACACTGAGACACTGAGACACTGAGACTCTGAGACACTGACTCTGAGTCTCTGATACACTGAGACACAGAGACACTGTGACTCTGAGACACTGAGACACAGCGACACTGAGACACTGAGACACTGAGACACAGAGACACTGAGACACTGAGACTCTGAGTCACTGACTCTGAGTCTCTGAGACACTGAGACACAGAGACACTGTGACTCTGAGACACTGAGACACAGAGACACTGAGACACTGAGACACAGAGACACTGAGACACTGAGGCACAGAGACTCTGTGTCTCTGAGACACTGAGAGACAGAGACACTGAGACTCTGAGACACTGAGACACACAGGCACAGAGACACAGAGACACTGAGACACTGAGACAAGGAGACACAGGGACACAGAGACTCTGAGACTCTGAGACACAGAGACACTGAGACACTGAGACTCTGAGACACTGAGACACAGAGACACTGAGACACAGAGACACAGAGACACTGAGACTCTGAGACACTGAGACACAGAGGCACAGAGACACAGAGACACTGAGACACTGAGACACGGAGACACAGGGACATAGAGACTCTGAGACTATGAGACACTGAGACACAGGGACACTGAGACTTTGAGACTCTGAGACACTGAGACACAGAGACACAGAGACACTGAGACACAGAGACTCTGAGACACAGGGACACTGCGAAACTGAGACACAGAGACACAGAGACACTGAGACTCTGAGACACTAGACACTGAGACACAGACACACTGAGACTCTGAGACACTGAGACACAGAGACAAAGAGACACTGAGACACAGAGACACTGAGACTCTGAGACGCGTAGACACTGAGACACAGAGACACAGAGACACAGAGACACAGAGACTCTGAGACACAGAGACACTGAGACTCTGAGACACTGAGACACAGAGGCACAGAGACACAGAGACACTGAGACACTGAGACACGGAGACACAGGGACACAGAGACTCTGAGACTCTGAGACATAGAGACGCTGAGACACTGAGACTCTGAGACACTGAGACACAGAGACACTGAGACACAGAGACACAGAGACACTGAGACACTGAGACACTGAGACTCTGAGACACTGAGACACAGTGGCACAGAGACACAGAGACACTGAGACACTGAGACACTGAGACACGGAGACACAGGCACACAGAGACTCTGAGACTCTGAGACACTGAGACACAGAGACACTGAGACTTTGAGACTCTGAGACACTGAGACACAGAGACACAGAGACACTGAGACACAGAGATTCTGAGACACAGGGACACTGAGACACTGAGACACAGAAACACTGAGACTCTGAGACACTAGACACTGAGACACAGACACACTGAGACTCTGAGACACTGAGACACAGAGACAAAGAGACACTGAGACACAGAGACACTGAGACTCTGAGACACGTAGACACTGATACACAGAGACACAGAGACACTGAGATACTGAGGCACAGAGTCACTGAGACTCTGAGACACTGAGGCACTGAGACACAGACACACTGAGACACAGAGACTCTGAGACACTGAGACACAGAGACACTTTGACAAAGAGACACTGAGACACAGAGACTCTGAGTCACTGAGACACAGAGACTCTGAGACACTGAGACACTGAGACACTGAGACTCTGAGACACTGACTCTGAGTCTCTGATACACTGAGACACAGAGACGCTGTGACTCTGAGACACTGAGACACAGCGACACTGAGACACTGAGACACTGAGACACAGAGACACTGAGACACTGAGACTCTGAGACACTGACTCTGAGTCTCTGAGACACTGAGACACAGAGACACTGTGACTCTGAGACACTGAGACACAGAGACACTGAGACACTGAGACACAGAGACACTGAGACACTGAGGCACAGAGACTCTGTGTCTCTGAGACACTGAGAGACAGAGACACTGAGACTCTGAGACACTGAGACACACAGGCACAGAGACACAGAGACACTGAGACACTGAGACTCGGAGACACAAGGACACAGAGACTCTGAGACTCTGAGACACAGAGACACTGAGACACTGAGACACAGAGACACTGAGACTCTGAGACACTGAGACACAGAGGCACAGAGACACAGAGACACTGAGACACTGAGACACTGAGACACAGGGACACAGAGACTCTGAGACTATGAGACACTGAGACACAGGGACACTGAGACTTTGAGACTCTGAGACACTGAGACACAGAGACACAGAGACACTGAGACACAGAGACTCTGAGACACAGGGACACTGCGAAACTGAGACACAGAGACACAGAGACACTGAGACTCTGAGACACTAGACACTGAGACACAGACACACTGAGACTCTGAGACACTGAGACACAGAGACAAAGAGACACTGAGACACAGAGACACTGAGACTCTGAGACGCGTAGACACTGAGACACAGAGACACAGAGACACTGAGACACAGAGACACAGAGACTCTGAGACACAGAGACACTGAGACTCTGAGACACTGAGACACAGAGGCACAGAGACACAGAGACACTGAGACACTGAGACACGGAGACACAGGGACACAGAGACTCTGAGACTCTGAGACACAGAGACGCTGAGACACTGAGACTCTGAGACACTGAGACACAGAGACACTGAGACACAGAGACACAGAGACACTGAGACACTGAGACTCTGAGACACTGAGACACAGTGGCACAGAGACACAGAGACACTGAGACACTGAGACACGGAGACACAGGCACACAGAGACTCTGAGACTCTGAGACACTGAGACACAGAGAAACTGAGACTTTGAGACTCTGAGACACTGAGACACAGAGACACAGAGACACTGAGACACAGAGATTCTGAGACACAGGGACACTGAGACACTGAGACACAGAGACACTGAGACTCTGAGACACTAGACACTGAGACACAGACACACTGAGACTCTGAGACACTGAGACACAGAGACAAAGAGACACTGAGTCACAGAGACACTGAGACTCTGAGACACGTAGACACTGATACACAGAGACACAGAGACACAGAGACACTGAGACACTGAGGCACAGAGACTCTGAGACACTGAGACATTGAGACAGAGAGACACAGAGACACTGAGAGACTTAGACAAAGAGACACTGAGACACAGAGACTCTGAGTCACTGAGACACAGAGACACAGAGACTCTGAGACACTGAGACACTGAGACTCTGAGACACTGACTCCGAGTCTCTGATACACTGAGACATAGAGACACTGTGACTCTGAGACACTGAGACACAGCGACACTGAGACACTGAGACACTGAGACACAGAGACACTGAGACACTGAGACTCTGAGACACTGACTCTGAGTCTCTGAGACACTGAGACACAGAGACACTGTGACTCTGAGACACTGAGACACAGAGACACAGAGACACTGAGACACAGAGACACAGAGACACTGAGACTCTGAGACTCAGAGACACTGAGACACAGAGACACTGTGACTCTGAGACACTGAGACACTGAGACTCTGAGACACAGAAACACATAAACACAGAGACACAGAGACACTGAGACTCTGAGACACTGAGACACAGAGACACAGGGTCTCTGAGACACTGAGACACAGAGACACTGAGACTCTGAGACACTGAAACACTGAGACACAGAGACACTGTGACTCTGAGACACTGAGACTCTGAGACACAGAGACACAGAAACACTGAGACACAGAGACACAGAGGCACAGAGACACTGAGACTCTGAGACACTGAGACACTGAGACACAGAGACACTGAGACTCTGAGACACTGAGACACTGAGACATAGAGGCACTGAGGCACTGAGGCACAGAGACACTGAGACACAGAGACACAGAGACACAGAGACTCTGAGACACTGAGACACTGAGACAAAGAGACACTGAGACACAGAGACACTGAGACACTGAGGCTCTGAGACACTGAGGCACTGAGACACAGAGGCGCTGAGACACAGAGACACAGAGACTCTGAGACACTGAGACACTGAGACACGGTGACACAGAGACACTGAGACACTGAGACACTGAGACATTGAGACACAGAGACACTGAGACACTGAGGGACAGAGACACTGAGACTCTGAGACACTGAGGCACTGAGACACAGAGGCGCTGAGACACAGAGACACAGAGACTCTGAGACACTGAGACACTGAGACACGGTGACACAGAGACACTGAGACACTGAGACTCTGAGACACTGAGACACAGAGACACTGAGACACTGAGGCACAGAGACACTGAGACTCTGAGACACTGAGGCACTGAGACACAGACACACTGAGACACAGAGACTCTGAGACACTGAGACACAGAGACACTTTGACAAAGAGACACTGAGACACAGAGACTCTGAGTCACTGAGACACAGAGACACAGAGACTCTGAGACACTGAGACACTGAGACACTGAGACTCTGAGACACTGACTCTGAGTCTCTGATACACTGAGACACAGAGACACTGTGACTCTGAGACACTGAGACACAGCGACACTGAGACACTGAGACACTGAGACACAGAGACACTGAGACACTGAGACTCTGAGACACTGACTCTGAGTCTCTGAGACACTGAGACACAGAGACACTGTGACTCTGAGACACTGAGACACAGAGACACTGAGACACTGAGACACAGAGACACTGAGACACTGAGGCACAGAGACTCTGTGTCTCTGAGACACTGAGAGACAGAGACACTGAGACTCTGAGACACTGAGACACACAGGCACAGAGACACAGAGACACTGAGACACTGAGACACGGAGACACAGGGACACAGAACACTGAGACACTGAGACACTGAGACACAGGGACACAGAGACTCTGAAACTATGAGACACTGAGACACAGGGACACTGAGACTTTGAGACTCTGAGACACTGAGACACAGAGACACAGAGACACTGAGACACAGAGACTCTGAGACCCAGGGACACTGCGAAACTGAGACACAGAGACACAGAGACACTGAGACTCTGAGACACTAGACACTGAGTCACAGACACACTGAGACTCTGAGACACTGAGACACAGAGACAAAGAGACACTGAGACACAGAGACACTGAGACTCTGAGACGCGTAGACACTGAGACACAGAGACACAGAGACACTGAGACACAGAGACACAGAGACTCTGAGACACAGAGACACTGAGACTCTGAGACACTGAGACACAGAGGCACAGAGACACAGAGACACTGAGACACTGAGACACGGAGACACAGGGACACAGAGACTCTGAGACTCTGAGACACAGAGACGCTGAGACACTGAGACTCTGAGACACTGAGACACAGAGACACTGAGACACAGAGACACAGAGACACTGAGACACTGAGACTCTGAGACACTGAGACACAGTGGCACAGAGACACAGAGACACTGAGACACTGAGACACGGAGACACAGGCACACAGAGACTCTGAGACTCTGAGACACTGAGACACAGAGACACTGAGACTTTGAGACTCTGAGACACTGAGACACAGACACACTGAGACTCTGAGACACTGAGACACAGAGACAAAGAGACACTGAGACACAGAGACACTGAGACTCTGAGACACGTAGACACTGATACACAGAGACACAGAGACACAGAGACACTGAGACACTGAGGCACAGAGACTCTGAGACACTGAGACATTGAGACAGAGAGACACAGAGACACTGAGAGACTTAGACAAAGAGACACTGAGACACAGAGACTCTGAGTCACTGAGACACAGAGACACAGAGACTCTGAGACACTGAGACACTGAGACACTGAGACTCTGAGACACTGAGACACAGAGGTACTGAGACACAGAGACACAGAGACACTGAGACACTGACACTCTGAGACACTGAGACACTGAGACACAGAGACACTGAGACTCTGAGGCACTGAAACACGAAGACCCTGAGAAACAGAGGCACTGAGACACAGAGACACTGAGACTTTGAGACACTGAGACACTGAGACACAGAGACACTGAGACTCTGATACACTGAGACTCTGAGACATAGAGACACTGAGACTCTGAGACACTGAGAGACAGAGACACTGAGACACTGAGACACTGAGACTCTGAGACACTGAGACACAGAGGCACTGAGACACAGAGACACAGAGACACTTACACTCTGAGACAGTGAGACACTGAAGCACACAGACACAGAGACACAGATATACTGAGACTCTGAGACACTGAGACACAGATATACTGAGACACAGAGACACAGAGAAACTGAGACTCTGAGACACTGAGACACTGAGACGCTGAGGCTCTGAGTCACTGTGACACAGAGACACTGAGACTCTGAGACACTGAGACACTGAGACACTGAGACGCAGAGACACTTGGACACAGAGACACTGAGACACTGAGACTCTGAGACACTGAAACACGGAGACTCTGAGGCACTGTGGCACTGAAACTCGGAGACACTGAGACAAAGAGACACTGAGACACTGAGACACAGAGATACTGAGACACAGTGACACTGAGACACTGAGACTCTGAGACACTGTGACACAGAGCCACAGAGACACTGAGACACAGAGACACCGAGACTCTGAGTCACGGAGACACTGAGACACAGGGACACTGAGACACAGCGACACTGAGAAACTGAGCCTTTGAGACACTGAGGCACAGAGACACAGATACACTGAGACTCTGAGACACGGAGACACAGAGACACAGAAACACACAGGTACTGAGACACAGAGACACAGAGAAACTGAGACTCTGAGACACTGAGACACAGAGACACAGAGACACTGAGAATCTGAGACACTGAGACACAGAGACACTGAGACTATGAGACACTGAGATAAAGAGACACAGAGACACAGAGACACTGAGACACAGAGACACTGAGACAAAGAGACACTGAGACTCTGAAACACAGAAACACTGAGACACTGAGAAACAGCGACACTGAGACTCTGAGACACTGAGACACAGAGACACTGAGACACTGAGACTCTGAGACACTAGACAGTGAGACACATAGACACAGAGACACTGAGACTCTGAGACACTGAGACACAGAGACACTGAGACACATAGACACAGAGACACTGAAACTCTGAGACACTGAGACACAGAGACACTGAGACTCAGAGACTCTGAGACACAGAGACACTGAGACTATGAGACACTGAGATACAGAGACACAGAAACACCGAGACACTGAGACTCTGAGATACTGAGACACAGACACACAGAGACACTGGGACACCGAGACACTGAGACACTGAGACACTAGACACTGAGACTCTGAGACACGGAGACACAGAGACACAAAAGCACAGAGACAATGAGACACTGAGGCACAGAGGCACTAAGACTCTGAGACACTGAGACACAGAGACACTGAGACACTGAGACACAGAGACTCTGAGACACTGAGACACTGAGACTCTGAGACACTGAGGCTCTGAGACACAGAGACACATAAACACAGAGACACAGAGACACTGAGACTCTGAGACACTGAGACACAGAGACACAGGGACTCTGAGACACTGAGACACAGAGACACTGAGACTCTGAGACACTGAAACACTGAGACACAGAGACACTGTGACTCTGAGACACTGAGACTCTGAGACACAGAGTCACAGAAACACTGAGACACAGAGACACAGAGGCACAGAGACACTGAGACTCAGAGACACTGAGACACTGAGACACAGAGACACTGAGACACAGAGACACTGGGACTCTGAGACACTAGACATTGAGACACTGAGACACAGAGACTCTGAGACACTGAGACACTGAGACACAGAGACACAGAGACTCTGAGACACTGAGACACTGAGACACAGAGACACAGTGACTCTGAGACTCTGAGACACAGAGAAACTGAGACACTGAAACACTGTGACTCTGAGTCAGTGAGGCACTGAGACACAGAGACACTGAGACACAGAGACACAGAGACTCTGTGACACTGAGACACTGAGACAAAGAGACACTGAGACACTGAGACTCTGAGACACTGATACACAGAGACACTGAGACACGGAGACACAGAGACACTGAGACTCTGAGACACTGAGGCACTGAGACACAGAGACACTGAGACACAGAGCCACCGAGACACTGAGACACAGAGGCACTGAGACCGTGAGACACTGAGACTCTGAGACACTGAGGCACTGAGACACTGAGACACTGAGACACAGAGACTCTGTGACACTGAGACACTGAGACTCTGATACACAGAGACACAGAGACTCTGAGATACTGATACACTGAGACACAGAGACACTGAGACTCTGAGGCACAGAGACACAGAGACTCTGAGACACTGAGACACAGAGACACAAGGATACTGAGACTCTGAGACACTGTGACACAGAGACACAGAGACACGGAGACTCTGATACACTGAGACTCTGAGACATAGAGACACTGAGACTCTGAGACACTGAGAGACAGAGACACTGAGACACTGAGACTCTGAGACACTGAGACACAGAGGCACTGAGACACAGAGACACAGAGACACAGAGACACTGAGACACTGAGACACTGACACTCTGAGACACTGAGACACTGAGACACAGAGACACTGAGACTCTGAGGCACTGAGACACGAAGACTCTGAGACACAGAGGCACTGAGACACAGAGACACTGAGACTCTGAGACACTGAGACACAGAGACACTGAGACTCTGATACACTGAGACACAGAGCCACAGAAACACTGAGACTCTGAGACACTGAGACACAGAGACACAGAGACACTGAGACTCTGAGACACTGAGAGACAGAGACACTGAGACACTGATACACTGAGACTCTGAGACACTGAGACACAGAGACACTGAGACTCTGATACACTGAGACACAGAGCCACAGAAACACTGAGACTCTGAGACACTGAGACACAGAGACACAGAGACACTGAGACTCTGAGACACTGAGAGACAGAGACACTGAGACACTGAGACTCTGAGACACTGAGACACTGAGACACAGAAACACTGAGACTCTGAGACACTGAGACACAGAGACACAGAGACACTGAGACTCTGAGACACTGAGAGACAGAGACACTGAGACACTGATACACTGAGACTCTGAGACACTGAGACACAGAGGTACTGAGACACAGAGACACAGAGACACTGAGACACTGACACTCTGAGACACTGAGACACTGAGACACAGAGACACTGAGACTCTGAGGCACTGAAACACGAAGACCCTGAGACACAGAGGCACTGAGACACAGAGACACTGAGACTCTGAGACACTGAGACACTGAGACACAGAGACACTGAGACTCTGATACACTGAGACTCTGAGACATAGAGACACTGAGACTCTGAGACACTGAGAGACAGAGACACTGAGACACTGAGACACTGAGACTCTGAGACACTGAGACACAGAGGCACTGAGACACAGAGACACAGAGACACTTACACTCTGAGACAGTGAGACACTGAAGCACACAGACACAGAGACACAGAGACACAGATATACTGAGACTCTGAGACACTGAGACACAGATATACTGAGACTCTGAGACACAGAGACACAGAGAAACTGAGACTCTGAGACACTGAGACGCTGAGGCTCTGAGTCACTGTGACACAGAGACACTGAGACTCTGAGACACTGAGACACTGAGACACTGAGACGCAGAGACACTTGGACACAGAGACACTGAGACACTGAGACTCTGAGACACTGAGACACGGAGACTCTGAGGCACTGTGGCACTGAAACTCGGAGACACTGAGACAAAGAGACACTGAGACACTGAGACACAGAGATACTGAGACACAGTGACACTGAGACACTGAGACACTGTGACACAGAGCCACAGAGACACTGAGACACAGAGACACCGAGACTCTGAGTCACGGAGACACTGAGACACAGGGACACTGAGACACAGCGACACTGAGAAACTGAGCCTTTGAGACACTGAGGCACAGAGACACAGATACACTGAGACTCTGAGACACGGAGACACAGAGACACAGAAACACACAGGTACTGAGACACAGAGACACAGAGAAACTGAGACTCTGAGACACTGAGACACAGAGACACAGAGACACTGAGAATCTGAGACACTGAGACAAAGAGACACTGAGACTCTGAAACTCAGAAACACTGAGACACTGAGAAACAGCGACACTGAGACTCTGAGACACTGAGACACTGAGACACTGAGACTCTGAGACACAGAGACACATAAACATAGAGACACAGAGGCACTGAGACTCTGAGACACTGAGACACAGAGACACAGGGACTCTGAGACTCTGAGACACAGAGGAACTGAGACACTGAGACACTGAGACTCTGAGTCACTGAGGCACTGAGACACAGAGACACAGAGACTCTGTGACACTGAGACACTGAGACAAAGAGACACTGAGACACTGAGGCACTGAGACACAGAGACACAGAGACTCTGAGACACTGAGACACTGAGACACTGAGACAAAGAGACACTGAGACTCTGAGACACTAGACACTGAGACACTGAGACACAGAGTCACTGAGACACAGAAACACTGAGACACTGAGGCATAGAGACTCTGAGACACTGCGGCACTGAGACACAGAGACACTGAGACAATGATGGACTGAGACACAGAGTCACTGAGACACAGAGACACAGAGACTCTGAGACACTGAGACACTGAGGCATTGAGACGCAGAGAAACTGAGACTTTGAGACACCGAGGCACAGATACACAGATACACTGAGACTCTGAGATACGGAGACACAGAGACACTGAGACACAGAGACACTGAGACACAGTGACACTGAGACTCTGAGACACTGAGACACTGAGACACAGAGACACAGAGACACTGAGACAAAGAGACACTGAGACACTGAGACTCTGAGACACTAGACACTGAGACACTGAGACACAGAGTCACTGAGACTCTGAGACACTCAGACACAGAGACACTGAGACACAGAGACACTGAGACTCTGAGACACTGAGACACAGAGACACTGTGACTCTGAGACTCTGAGACACAGAGAAACTCAGACACTGAGACACTGAGACTCTGAGTCACTGAGGCACTGAGACACAGAGACACAGAGACTCTGTGACACTGAGACACTGGGACAAAGAGACACAGAGACACTGAGGCACAGACACACAGAGACACACAGACTCTGAGACACTGAGACACTGAGACAAAGAGACACTGAGAAACTGAGACTCTGAGACACTAGACACTGAGACACTGAGACACAGAGTCACTGAGACTCTGAGACACTCAGACACAGAGACACAGAGACACTGAGACACAGAGACACAGAGACACTGAGACTCTGAGACGCAGAGACACTGAGACACAGAGACACTGTGACTCTGAGACACTGAGACACTGAGACTCTGAGACACAGAGACACATAAACACAGAGACACAGAGACACAGAGACACTGAGACTCTGAGACACGGAGACACAGAGACACAGGGACTCTGAGACACTGAGACACAGAGACACTGAGACTCTGAGGCACTGAAACACTGAGACACAGAGACACTGTGACTCTGAGACACTGAGACACTGAGACTCTGAGACACAGAGACACAGAAACACTGAGACACAGAGACACAGAGGCACAGAGACACTGAGACTCTGAGACACTGAGACACTGAGACTCTGAGACACTGAGACACTGACACACTGAGACACAGAGACACAGTGACTCTGAGACTCTGAGACACAGAGAAACTGAGACACTGAGACACTGAGACTCTCAGTCAGTGAGGCACTGAGACACAGAGACACTGAGACACAGAGACACAGAGACTCTGTGACACTGAGACACTGAGACAAAGAGACACTGAGACACTGAGACACTGAGGCACTGAGACACAGAGACACTGAGACACAGAGACACAGAGACTCTGAGACACTGAGACACAGAGACTCTGTGACACTGAGACACTGAGACAAAGAGACACTGAGACACTGAGACACTGAGGCACTGAGACACAGAGACACTGAGACACAGAGACACAGAGACACTGAGACTCTGAGACTCATAAGAACATAAGAACATAAGAAATAGGAGCAGGAGTAGGCCATCTAGCCCTTCGAGCCGGCCCCGCCATTCAATAAGATCATGGCTGTTCTGTTGTGGCTCAGTTCCACTTTCCCGCCCTCTCCCCATAACCCTTAATCCCCTCTCTTATCAAGAACCCATCAACCCGCTTCTTAAAAATATTTAGCGAGGCAGCCTCCACCACTTCAACGGGCAGAGAATTCCAGAGATTCACCACCCTTTGACTCAGAGACACTGAGACACAGAGACACTGTGACTCTGAGACACTGAGACACTGAGACTCTGAGACACAGAGACACATAAACACAGAGACACAGAGGCACTGAGACTCTGAGACACTGAGACACAGAGACACAGGGACTCTGAGACTCTGAGACACAGAGGAACTGAGACACTGAGACACTGAGACTCTGAGTCACTGAGGCACTGAGACACAGAGACACAGAGACTCTGTGACACTGAGACACTGAGACAAAGAGACACTGAGACACTGAGGCACTGAGACACTGAGACACAGAGACTCTGTGACACTGAGACACTGAGACACAGAGACACTGAGACACTGAGGCACTGAGACACAGAGACACAGAGACTCTGTGACACTGAGACACTGAGACAAAGAGACACTGAGACACTGAGGCACTGAGACACAGAGACACAGAGACTCTGAGACACTGAGACACTGAGACACTGAGACAAAGAGACACTGAGACACTGAGGCACTGAGACACAGAGACACTGAGACTCTGAGACACTGAGACACTGAGACACAGAGACACAGTGACTCTGAGACTCTGAGACACAGAGAAACTGAGACATTGAAACACTGTGACTCTGAGTCAGTGAGGCACTGAGACACAGAGACACTGAGACACAGAGACACAGAGACTCTGTGACACTGAGACACTGAGACAAAGAGACACTGAGACACTGAGACTCTGAGACACTGATACACAGAGACACTGAGACACGCAGACACAGAGACACTGAGACTCTGAGACACTGAGGCACTGAGACACAGAGACACTGAGACACAGAGCCACCGAGACACTGAGACACAGAGACACTGAGACACAGAGCCACCGAGACACTGAGACACAGAGGCACTGAGACCCTGAGACACTGAGACTCGGAGACACTGAGGCACTGAGACACTGCGACACTGAGACACAGAGACTCTGTGACACTGAGACACTGAGACACTGAGACTCCGATACACAGAGACACAGAGACTCTGAGATACTGATACACTGAGACACAGAGACACTGAGACTCTGAGGCACAGAGACACAGAGACTCTGAGACACTGAGACACAGAGACACAAGGATACTGAGATTCTGAGACACTGTGACACAGAGACACAGAGACTCTGATACACTGAGATTCTGAGACATAGAGACACTGAGACTCTGAGACACTGAGAGACAGAGACACTGAGACACTGAGACTCTGAGATACTGAGACACAGAGGCACTGAGACACAGAGACACAGAGACACTGAGACACTGAGACACAGAGACACTGAGACACAGAGACACTGACACTCTGAGACACTGAGACACTGAGACACAGAGACACTGAGACTCTGAGGCACTGAGACACGAAGACTCTGAGACACAGAGGCACTGAGACACAGAGACACTGAGACTCTGAGACACTGAGACACAGAGACACTGAGACTCTGATACACTGAGACACAGAGCCACAGAAACACTGAGACTCTGAGACACTGAGACACAGAGACACAGAGACACTGAGACTCTGAGACACTGAGAGACAGAGACACTGAGACACTGCGACTCTGAGACACTGAGACACTGAGACACAGAGCCACAGAAACACTGAGACTCTGAGACACTGAGACACAGAGACACAGTGACACTGAGACTCTGAGACACTGAGAGACAGAGACACTGAGACACTGATACACTGAGACTCTGAGACACTGAGACACAGAGGTACTGAGACACAGAGACACTGAGACACTGACACTCTGAGACACTGAGACACTGAGACACAGAGACACTGAGACTCTGAGGCACTGAAACACGAAGACCCTGAGACACAGAGGCACTGAGACACAGAGACACTGAGACTCTGAGACATAGAGACACTGAGACTCTGAGACACTGAGAGACAGAGACACTGAGACACTGAGACTCTGAGACACTGAGACACAGAGGCACTGAGACACAGAGACACAGAGCCACTTACACTCTGAGACAGTGAGACACTGAAGCACACAGACACAGAGACACAGAGACACAGATATACTGAGACTCTGAGACACTGAGACACAGATATACTGAGACTCTGAGACACAGAGACACAGAGAAACTGAGACTCTGAGACACTGAGACACTGAGACGCTGAGGCTCTGAGTCACTGTGACACAGAGACACTGAGACTCTGAGACACTGAGACACTGAGACACTGAGACGCAGAGACACTTGGACACAGAGACACTGAGACACTGAGACTCTGAGACACTGAGACACGGAGACTCTGAGGCACTGTGGCACTGAAACTCGGAGACACTGAGACAAAGAGACACTGAGACACTGAGACACAGAGATACTGAGACACAGTGACACTGAGACACTGAGACTCTGAGACACTGTGACACAGAGCCACAGAGACACTGAGACACAGAGACACCGAGACTCTGAGTCACGGAGACACTGAGACACAGGGACACTGAGACACAGCGACACTGAGAAACTGAGCCTTTGAGACACTGAGGCACAGAGACACAGATACACTGAGACTCTGAGACACGGAGACACAGAGACACAGAAACACACAGGTACTGAGACACAGAGACACAGAGAAACTGAGACTCTGAGACACTGAGACACAGAGACACAGAGACACTGAGAATCTGAGACACTGAGACACAGAGACACTGAGACTATGAGACACTGAGATAAAGAGACACAGAGACACAGAGACACTGAGACACAGAGACACTGAGACAAAGAGACACTGAGACTCTGAAACACAGAAACACTGAGACACTGAGAAACAGCGACACTGAGACTCTGAGACACTGAGACACAGAGACACTGAGGCTCTGAGACACTGAGACACAGAGACACTGAGACACTGAGACTCTGAGACACTAGACAGTGAGACACATAGACACAGAGACACTGAGACTCTGAGACACTGAGACACAGAGACACTGAGACACATAGACACAGAGACACTGAAACTCTGAGACACTGAGACACAGAGACACTGAGACTCGGAGACTCTGAGACACAGAGACACTGAGACTATGAGACACTGAGATACAGAGACACAGAAACACCGAGACACTGAGACTCTGAGATACTGAGACACAGACACACAGAGACACTGGGACACCGAGACACTGAGACACTGAGACACTAGACACTGAGACTCTGAGACACGGAGACACAGAGACACAAAAGCACAGAGACAATGAGACACTGAGGCACAGAGGCACTAAGACTCTGAGACACTGAGACACAGAGACACTGAGACACTGAGACACAGAGACTCTGAGACACTGAGACACTGAGACTCTGAGACACTGAGGCTCTGAGACACAGAGACACATAAACACAGAGACACAGAGACACTGAGACTCTGAGACACTGAGACACAGAGACACAGGGACTCTGAGACACTGAGACACAGAGACACTGAGACTCTGAGACACTGAAACACTGAGACACAGAGACACTGTGACTCTGAGACACTGAGACACTGAGACTCTGAGACACGGAGTCACAGAAACACTGAGACACAGAGACACAGAGGCACAGAGACACTGAGACTCTGAGACACTGAGACACAGAGACACTGAGACACAGAGACACTGGGACTCTGAGACACTAGACATTGAGACACTGAGACACAGAGACTCTGAGACACTGAGACACTGAGACACAGAGACACAGAGACACAGAGACACTGAGACTCTGAGACACTGAGACACTGAGACACAGAGACACAGTGACTCTGAGACTCTGAGACACAGAGAAACTGAGACACTGAAACACTGTGACTCTGAGTCAGTGAGGCACTGAGACACAGAGACACTGAGACACAGAGACACAGCGACTCTGTGACACTGAGACACTGAGACAAAGAGACACTGAGACACTGAGACTCTGAGACACTGATACACAGAGACACTGAGACACGGAGACACAGAGACACTGAGACTCTGAGACACTGAGGCACTGAGACACAGAGACACTGAGACACAGAGCCACCGAGACACTGAGACACAGAGGCACTGAGACCCTGAGACACTGAGACTCTGAGACACTGAGGCACTGAGACACTGAGACACTGAGACACAGAGACTCTGTGACACTGAGGCACTGAGACACTGAGACTCTGATACACAGAGACACAGAGACTCTGAGATACTGATACACTGAGACACAGAGACACTGAGACTCTGAGGCACAGAGACACAGAGACTCTGAGACACTGAGACACAGAGACACAAGTATACTGAGACTCTGAGACACTGTGACACAGAGACACAGAGACACTGAGACTCTGATACACTGAGACTCTGAGACATAGAGACACTGAGACTCTGAGACACTGAGAGACAGAGACACTGAGACACTGAGACTCTGAGACACTGAGACACAGAGGCACTGAGACACAGAGACACTGAAACTCTGAGACACTGAGACACAGAGACACTGAGACTCGGAGACTCTGAGACACAGAGACACTGAGACTATGAGACACTGAGATACAGAGACACAGAAACACCGAGACACTGAGACTCTGAGATACTGAGACACAGACACACAGAGACACTGGGACACCGAGACACTGAGACACTGAGACACTAGACACTGAGACTCTGAGACACGGAGACACAGAGACACAAAAGCACAGAGACAATGAGACACTGAGGCACAGAGGCACTAAGACTCTGAGACACTGAGACACAGAGACACTGAGACACTGAGACACAGAGACTCTGAGACACTGAGACACTGAGACTCTGAGACACTGAGGCTCTGAGACACAGAGACACATAAACACAGAGACACAGAGACACTGAGACTCTGAGACACTGAGACACAGAGACACAGGGACTCTGAGACACTGAGACACAGAGACACTGAGACTCTGAGACACTGAAACACTGAGACACAGAGACACTGTGACTCTGAGACACTGAGACACTGAGACTCTGAGACACAGGGTCACAGAAACACTGAGACACAGAGACACAGAGGCACAGAGACACTGAGACTCAGAGACACTGAGACACTGAGACACAGAGACACTGAGACACAGAGACACTGGGACTCTGAGACACTAGACATTGAGACACTGAGACACAGAGACTCTGAGACACTGAGACACTGAGACACAGAGACACAGAGACACTGAGACTCTGAGACACTGAGACACTGAGACACAGAGACACAGTGACTCTGAGACTCTGAGACACAGAGAAACTGAGACACTGAAACACTGTGACTCTGAGTCAGTGAGGCACTGAGACACAGAGACACTGAGACACAGAGACACAGAGACTCTGTGACACTGAGACACTGAGACAAAGAGACACTGAGACACTGAGACTCTGAGACACTGATACACAGAGACACTGAGACACGGAGACACAGAGACACTGAGACTCTGAGACACTGAGGCACTGAGACACAGAGACACTGAGACACAGAGCCACCGAGACACTGAGACACAGAGGCACTGAGACCCTGAGACACTGAGACTCTGAGACACTGAGGCACTGAGACACTGAGACACTGAGACACAGAGACTCTGTGACACTGAGGCACTGAGACACTGAGACTCTGATACACAGAGACACAGAGACTCTGAGATACTGATACACTGAGACACAGAGACACTGAGACTCTGAGGCACAGAGACACAGAGACTCTGAGACACTGAGACACAGAGACACAAGTATACTGAGACTCTGAGACACTGTGACACAGAGACACAGAGACACTGAGACTCTGATACACTGAGACTCTGAGACATAGAGACACTGAGACTCTGAGACACTGAGAGACAGAGACACTGAGACACTGAGACTCTGAGACACTGAGACACAGAGGCACTGAGACACAGAGACACTGAAACTCTGAGACACTGAGACACAGAGACACTGAGACTCGGAGACTCTGAGACACAGAGACACTGAGACTATGAGACACTGAGATACAGAGACACAGAAACACCGAGACACTGAGACTCTGAGATACTGAGACACAGACACACAGAGACACTGGGACACCGAGACACTGAGACACTGAGACACTAGACACTGAGACTCTGAGACACGGAGACACAGAGACACAAAAGCACAGAGACAATGAGACACTGAGGCACAGAGGCACTAAGACTCTGAGACACTGAGACACAGAGACACTGAGACACTGAGACACAGAGACTCTGAGACACTGAGACACTGAGACTCTGAGACACTGAGGCTCTGAGACACAGAGACACATAAACACAGAGACACAGAGACACTGAGACTCTGAGACACTGAGACACAGAGACACAGGGACTCTGAGACACTGAGACACAGAGACACTGAGACTCTGAGACACTGAAACACTGAGACACAGAGACACTGAGAATCTGAGACACTGAGACACAGAGACACTGAGACTATGAGACACTGAGATAAAGAGACACAGAGACACTGAGACACAGAGACACTGAGACAAAGAGACACTGAGACTCTGAAACTCAGAAACACTGAGACACTGAGAAACAGCGACACTGAGACTCTGAGACACTGAGACACTGAGACTCTGAGACACAGAGACACATAAACATAGAGACACAGAGGCACTGAGACTCTGAGACACTGAGACACAGAGACACAGGGACTCTGAGACTCTGAGACACAGAGGAACTGAGACACTGAGACACTGAGACTCTGAGTCACTGAGGCACTGAGACACAGAGACACAGAGACTCTGTGACACTGAGACACTGAGACAAAGAGACACTGAGACACTGAGGCACTGAGACACAGAGACACAGAGACACTGAGACACAGAGACACAGAGACTCTGTGACACTGAGACACTGAGACAAAGAGACACTGAGACACTGAGACTCTGAGACACTGATACACAGAGACACTGAGACACGGAGACACAGAGACACTGAGACTCTGAGACACTGCGGCACTGAGACACAGAGACACTGAGACAATGATGGACTGAGACACAGAGTCACTGAGACACAGAGACACAGAGACTCTGAGACACTGAGACACTGAGGCATTGAGACGCAGAGAAACTGAGACTTTGAGACACCGAGGCACAGATACACAGATACACTGAGACTCTGAGATACGGAGACACAGAGACACTGAGACACAGAGACACTGAGACACAGTGACACTGAGACTCTGAGACACTGAGACACTGAGACACAGAGACACAGAGACACTGAGACAAAGAGACACTGAGACACTGAGACTCTGAGACACTAGACACTGAGACACTGAGACACAGAGTCACTGAGACTCTGAGACACTCAGACACAGAGACACTGAGACACAGAGACACTGAGACTCTGAGACACTGAGACACAGAGACACTGTGACTCTGAGACTCTGAGACACAGAGAAACTCAGACACTGAGACACTGAGACTCTGAGTCACTGAGGCACTGAGACACAGAGACACAGAGACTCTGTGACACTGAGACACTGGGACAAAGAGACACAGAGACACTGAGGCACAGACACACAGAGACACACAGACTCTGAGACACTGAGACACTGAGACAAAGAGACACTGAGAAACTGAGACTCTGAGACACTAGACACTGAGACACTGAGACACAGAGTCACTGAGACTCTGAGACACTCAGACACAGAGACACAGAGACACTGAGACACAGAGACACAGAGACACTGAGACTCTGAGACGCAGAGACACTGAGACACAGAGACACTGTGACTCTGAGACACTGAGACACTGAGACTCTGAGACACAGAGACACATAAACACAGAGACACAGAGACACAGAGACACTGAGACTCTGAGACACGGAGACACAGAGACACAGGGACTCTGAGACACTGAGACACAGAGACACTGAGACTCTGAGGCACTGAAACACTGAGACACAGAGACACTGTGACTCTGAGACACTGAGACACTGAGACTCTGAGACACAGAGACACAGAAACACTGAGACACAGAGACACAGAGGCACAGAGACACTGAGACTCTGAGACACTGAGACACAGAGACACAGAGACACAGAGACACTGAGACTCTGAGACACTGAGACACTGAGACACAGAGACACTGAGACACTGAGACTCTGAGACACTGAGACACTGACACACTGAGACACAGAGACACAGTGACTCTGAGACTCTGAGACACAGAGAAACTGAGACACTGAGACACTGAGACTCTCAGTCAGTGAGGCACTGAGACACAGAGACACTGAGACACAGAGACACAGAGACTCTGTGACACTGAGACACTGAGACAAAGAGACACTGAGACACTGAGACACTGAGGCACTGAGACACAGAGACACTGAGACACAGAGACACAGAGACTCTGAGACACTGAGACACAGAGACTCTGTGACACTGAGACACTGAGACAAAGAGACACTGAGACACTGAGACACTGAGGCACTGAGACACAGAGACACTGAGACACAGAGACACAGAGACACTGAGACTCTGAGACTCATAAGAACATAAGAACATAAGAAATAGGAGCAGGAGTAGGCCATCTAGCCCTTCGAGCCGGCCCCGCCATTCAATAAGATCATGGCTGTTCTGTTGTGGCTCAGTTCCACTTTCCCGCCCTCTCCCCATAACCCTTAATCCCCTCTCTTATCAAGAACCCATCAACCCGCTTCTTAAAAATATTTAGCGAGGCAGCCTCCACCACTTCAACGGGCAGAGAATTCCAGAGATTCACCACCCTTTGACTCAGAGACACTGAGACACAGAGACACTGTGACTCTGAGACACTGAGACACTGAGACTCTGAGACACAGAGACACATAAACACAGAGACACAGAGGCACTGAGACTCTGAGACACTGAGACACAGAGACACAGGGACTCTGAGACTCTGAGACACAGAGGAACTGAGACACTGAGACACTGAGACTCTGAGTCACTGAGGCACTGAGACACAGAGACACAGAGACTCTGTGACACTGAGACACTGAGACAAAGAGACACTGAGACACTGAGGCACTGAGACACTGAGACACAGAGACTCTGTGACACTGAGACACTGAGACACAGAGACACTGAGACACTGAGGCACTGAGACACAGAGACACAGAGACTCTGTGACACTGAGACACTGAGACAAAGAGACACTGAGACACTGAGGCACTGAGACACAGAGACACAGAGACTCTGAGACACTGAGACACTGAGACACTGAGACAAAGAGACACTGAGACACTGAGGCACTGAGACACAGAGACACTGAGACTCTGAGACACTGAGACACTGAGACACAGAGACACAGTGACTCTGAGACTCTGAGACACAGAGAAACTGAGACATTGAAACACTGTGACTCTGAGTCAGTGAGGCACTGAGACACAGAGACACTGAGACACAGAGACACAGAGACTCTGTGACACTGAGACAAAGAGACACTGAGACACTGAGACTCTGAGACACTGATACACAGAGACACTGAGACACGCAGACACAGAGACACTGAGACTCTGAGACACTGAGGCACTGAGACACAGAGACACTGAGACACAGAGCCACCGAGACACTGAGACACAGAGACACTGAGACACAGAGCCACCGAGACACTGAGACACAGAGGCACTGAGACCCTGAGACACTGAGACTCGGAGACACTGAGGCACTGAGACACTGCGACACTGAGACACAGAGACTCTGTGACACTGAGACACTGAGACACTGAGACTCCGATACACAGAGACACAGAGACTCTGAGATACTGATACACTGAGACACAGAGACACTGAGACTCTGAGGCACAGAGACACAGAGACTCTGAGACACTGAGACACAGAGACACAAGGATACTGAGACTCTGAGACACTGTGACACAGAGACACAGAGACTCTGATACACTGAGACTCTGAGACATAGAGACACTGAGACTCTGAGACACTGAGAGACAGAGACACTGAGACACTGAGACTCTGAGATACTGAGACACAGAGGCACTGAGACACAGAGACACAGAGACACTGAGACACTGAGACACAGAGACACTGAGACACAGAGACACTGACACTCTGAGACACTGAGACACTGAGACACAGAGACACTGAGACTCTGAGGCACTGAGACACGAAGACTCTGAGACACAGAGGCACTGAGACACAGAGACACTGAGACTCTGAGACACTGAGACACAGAGACACTGAGACTCTGATACACTGAGACACAGAGCCACAGAAACACTGAGACTCTGAGACACTGAGACACAGAGACACAGAGACACTGAGACTCTGAGACACTGAGAGACAGAGACACTGAGACACTGCGACTCTGAGACACTGAGACACTGAGACACAGAGCCACAGAAACACTGAGACTCTGAGACACTGAGACACAGAGACACAGTGACACTGAGACTCTGAGACACTGAGAGACAGAGACACTGAGACACTGATACACTGAGACTCTGAGACACTGAGACACAGAGGTACTGAGACACAGAGACACTGAGACACTGACACTCTGAGACACTGAGACACTGAGACACAGAGACACTGAGACTCTGAGGCACTGAAACACGAAGACCCTGAGACACAGAGGCACTGAGACACAGAGACACTGAGACTCTGAGACATAGAGACACTGAGACTCTGAGACACTGAGAGACAGAGACACTGAGACACTGAGACACTGAGACTCTGAGACACTGAGACACAGAGGCACTGAGACACAGAGACACAGAGACACTTACACTCTGAGACAGTGAGACACTGAAGCACACAGACACAGAGACACAGAGACACTGAGACACTGAGACTCTGAGACACTGAGACACAGATATACTGAGACTCTGAGACACAGAGACACAGAGAAACTGAGACTCTGAGACACTGAGACACTGAGACGCTGAGGCTCTGAGTCACTGTGACACAGAGACACTGAGACTCTGAGACACTGAGACACTGAGACACTGAGACGCAGAGACACTTGGACACAGAGACACTGAGACACTGAGACTCTGAGACACTGAGACACGGAGACTCTGAGGCACTGTGGCACTGAAACTCGGAGACACTGAGACAAAGAGACACTGAGACACTGAGACACAGAGATACTGAGACACAGTGACACTGAGACACTGAGACTCTGAGACACTGTGACACAGAGCCACAGAGACACTGAGACACAGAGACACCGAGACTCTGAGTCACGGAGACACTGAGACACAGGGACACTGAGACACAGCGACACTGAGAAACTGAGCCTTTGAGACACTGAGGCACAGAGACACAGATACACTGAGACTCTGAGACACGGAGACACAGAGACACAGAAACACACAGGTACTGAGACACAGAGACACAGAGAAACTGAGACTCTGAGACACTGAGACACAGAGACACAGAGACACTGAGAATCTGAGACACTGAGACACAGAGACACTGAGACTATGAGACACTGAGATAAAGAGACACAGAGACACAGAGACACTGAGACACAGAGACACTGAGACAAAGAGACACTGAGACTCTGAAACACAGAAACACTGAGACACTGAGAAACAGCGACACTGAGACTCTGAGACACTGAGACACAGAGACACTGAGGCTCTGAGACACTGAGACACAGAGACACTGAGACACTGAGACTCTGAGACACTAGACAGTGAGACACATAGACACAGAGACACTGAGACTCTGAGACACTGAGACACAGAGACACTGAGACACATAGACACAGAGACACTGAAACTCTGAGACACTGAGACACAGAGACACTGAGACTCGGAGACTCTGAGACACAGAGACACTGAGACTATGAGACACTGAGATACAGAGACACAGAAACACCGAGACACTGAGACTCTGAGATACTGAGACACAGACACACAGAGACACTGGGACACCGAGACACTGAGACACTGAGACACTAGACACTGAGACTCTGAGACACGGAGACACAGAGACACAAAAGCACAGAGACAATGAGACACTGAGGCACAGAGGCACTAAGACTCTGAGACACTGAGACACAGAGACACTGAGACACTGAGACACAGAGACTCTGAGACACTGAGACACTGAGACTCTGAGACACTGAGGCTCTGAGACACAGAGACACATAAACACAGAGACACAGAGACACTGAGACTCTGAGACACTGAGACACAGAGACACAGGGACTCTGAGACACTGAGACACAGAGACACTGAGACTCTGAGACACTGAAACACTGAGACACAGAGACACTGTGACTCTGAGACACTGAGACACTGAGACACTGAGACTCTGAGACACGGAGTCACAGAAACACTGAGACACAGAGACACAGAGGCACAGAGACACTGAGACTCTGAGACACTGAGACACAGAGACACTGAGACACAGAGACACTGGGACTCTGAGACACTAGACATTGAGACACTGAGACACAGAGACTCTGAGACACTGAGACACTGAGACACAGAGACACAGAGACACAGAGACACTGAGACTCTGAGACACTGAGACACTGAGACACAGAGACACAGTGACTCTGAGACTCTGAGACACAGAGAAACTGAGACACTGAAACACTGTGACTCTGAGTCAGTGAGGCACTGAGACACAGAGACACTGAGACACAGAGACACAGAGACTCTGTGACACTGAGACACTGAGACAAAGAGACACTGAGACACTGAGACTCTGAGACACTGATACACAGAGACACTGAGACACGGAGACACAGAGACACTGAGACTCTGAGACACTGAGGCACTGAGACACAGAGACACTGAGACACAGAGCCACCGAGACACTGAGACACAGAGGCACTGAGACCCTGAGACACTGAGACTCTGAGACACTGAGGCACTGAGACACTGAGACACTGAGACACAGAGACTCTGTGACACTGAGGCACTGAGACACTGAGACTCTGATACACAGAGACACAGAGACTCTGAGATACTGATACACTGAGACACAGAGACACTGAGACTCTGAGGCACAGAGACACAGAGACTCTGAGACACTGAGACACAGAGACACAAGTATACTGAGACTCTGAGACACTGTGACACAGAGACACAGAGACACTGAGACTCTGATACACTGAGACTCTGAGACATAGAGACACTGAGACTCTGAGACACTGAGAGACAGAGACACTGAGACACTGAGACTCTGAGACACTGAGACACAGAGGCACTGAGACACAGAGACACTGAAACTCTGAGACACTGAGACACAGAGACACTGAGACTCGGAGACTCTGAGACACAGAGACACTGAGACTATGAGACACTGAGATACAGAGACACAGAAACACCGAGACACTGAGACTCTGAGATACTGAGACACAGACACACAGAGACACTGGGACACCGAGACACTGAGACACTGAGACACTAGACACTGAGACTCTGAGACACGGAGACACAGAGACACAAAAGCACAGAGACAATGAGACACTGAGGCACAGAGGCACTAAGACTCTGAGACACTGAGACACAGAGACACTGAGACACTGAGACACAGAGACTCTGAGACACTGAGACACTGAGACTCTGAGACACTGAGGCTCTGAGACACAGAGACACATAAACACAGAGACACAGAGACACTGAGACTCTGAGACACTGAGACACAGAGACACAGGGACTCTGAGACACTGAGACACAGAGACACTGAGACTCTGAGACACTGAAACACTGAGACACAGAGACACTGTGACTCTGAGACACTGAGACACTGAGACTCTGAGACACAGGGTCACAGAAACACTGAGACACAGAGACACAGAGGCACAGAGACACTGAGTCTCAGAGACACTGAGACACTGAGACACAGAGACACTGAGACACAGAGACACTGGGACTCTGAGACACTAGACATTGAGACACTGAGACACAGAGACTCTGAGACACTGAGACACAGAGACACAGAGACACAGAGACACTGAGACTCTGAGACACTGAGACACTGAGACACAGAGACACAGTGACTCTGAGACTCTGAGACACAGAGAAACTGAGACACTGAAACACTGTGACTCTGAGTCAGTGAGGCACTGAGACACAGAGACACTGAGACACAGAGACACAGAGACTCTGTGACACTGAGACACTGAGACAAAGAGACACTGAGACACTGAGACTCTGAGACACTGATACACAGAGACACTGAGACACGGAGACACAGAGACACTGAGACTCTGAGACACTGAGGCACTGAGACACAGAGACACTGAGACACAGAGCCACCGAGACACTGAGACACAGAGGCACTGAGACCCTGAGACACTGAGACTCTGAGACACTGAGGCACTGAGACACTGAGACACTGAGACACAGAGACTCTGTGACACTGAGACACTGAGACACTGAGACTCTGATACACAGAGACACAGAGACTCTGAGATACTGATACACTGAGACACAGAGACACTGAGACTCTGAGGCACAGAGACACAGAGACTCTGAGACACTGAGACACAGAGACACAAGTATACTGAGACTCTGAGACACTGTGACACAGAGACACAGAGACACTGAGACTCTGATACACTGAGACTCTGAGACATAGAGACACTGAGACTCTGAGACACTGAGAGACAGAGACACTGAGACACTGAGAATCTGAGACACTGAGACACAGAGGCACTGAGACACAGAGACACTGAAACTCTGAGACACTGAGACACAGAGACACTGAGACTCGGAGACTCTGAGACACAGAGACACTGAGACTATGAGACACTGAGATACAGAGACACAGAAACACCGAGACACTGAGACTCTGAGATACTGAGACACAGACACACAGAGACACTGGGACACCGAGACACTGAGACACTGAGACACTAGACACTGAGACTCTGAGACACGGAGACACAGAGACACAAAAGCACAGAGACAATGAGACACTGAGGCACAGAGGCACTAAGACTCTGAGACACTGAGACACAGAGACACTGAGACACTGAGACACAGAGACTCTGAGACACTGAGACACTGAGACTCTGAGACACTGAGGCTCTGAGACACAGAGACACATAAACACAGAGACACAGAGACACTGAGACTCTGAGACACTGAGACACAGAGACACAGGGACTCTGAGACACTGAGACACAGAGACTCTGAGACTCTGAGACACTGAAACACTGAGACACAGAGACACTGTGACTCTGAGACACTGAGACACTGAGACTCTGAGACACAGGGTCACAGAAACACTGAGACACAGAGACACAGAGGCACAGAGACACTGAGACTCAGAGACACTGAGACACTGAGACACAGAGACACTGAGACACAGAGACACTGAGACACTGAGACACTGAGACACAGAGACTCTGAGACACTGAGACACTGAGACACAGAGACACAGTGACTCTGAGACTCTGAGACACAGAGAAACTGAGACACTGAAACACTGTGACTCTGAGTCAGTGAGGCACTGAGACACAGAGACACTGAGACACAGAGACACAGAGACTCTGTGACACTGAGACACTGAGACAAAGAGACACTGAGACACTGAGACTCTGAGACACTGATACACAGAGACACTGAGACACGGAGACACAGAGACACTGAGACTCTGAGACACTGAGGCACTGAGACACAGAGACACTGAGACACAGAGCCACCGAGACACTGAGACACAGAGGCACTGAGACCGTGAGACACTGAGACTCTGAGACACTGAGGCACTGAGACACTGAGACACTGAGACACAGAGACTCTGTGACACTGAGACACTGAGACTCTGATACACAGAGACACAGAGACTCTGAGATACTGATACACTGAGACACAGAGACACTGAGACTCTGAGGCACAGAGACACAGAGACTCTGAGACACTGAGACACAGAGACACAAGGATACTGAGACTCTGAGACACTGTGACACAGAGACACAGAGACACGGAGACTCTGATACACTGAGACACAGAGCCACAGAAACACTGAGACTCTGAGACACTGAGACACAGAGACACAGAGACACTGAGACTCTGAGACACTGAGAGACAGAGACACTGAGACACTGAGACTCTGAGACACTGAGACACAGAAACACTGAGACTCTGAGACACTGAGACACAGAGACACAGAGACACTGAGACTCTGAGACACTGAGAGACAGAGACACTGAGACACTGAGACTCTGAGGCACTGAGACACAGAGGTACTGAGACACAGAGACACAGAGACACTGAGACACTGACACTCTGAGACACTGAGACACTGAGACACAGAGACACTGAGACTCTGAGGCACTGAAACACGAAGACCCTGAGACACAGAGGCACTGAGACACAGAGACACTGAGACTCTGAGACACTGAGACACTGAGACACAGAGACACTGAGACTCTGATACACTGAGACTCTGAGACATAGAGACACTGAGACTCTGAGACACTGAGAGACAGAGACACTGAGACACTGAGACTCTGAGACACTGAGACACAGAGGCACTGAGACACAGAGACACAGAGACACTTACACTCTGAGACAGTGAGACACTGAAGCACACAGACACAGAGACACAGAGACACAGATATACTGAGACTCTGAGACACTGAGACACAGATATACTGAGACTCTGAGACACAGAGACACAGAGAAACTGAGACTCTGAGACACTGAGACGCTGAGGCTCTGAGTCACTGTGACACAGAGACACTGAGACTCTGAGACACTGAGACACTGAGACACTGAGACGCAGAGACACTTGGACACAGAGACACTGAGACACTGAGACTCTGAGACACTGAGACACGGAGACTCTGAGGCACTGTGGCACTGAAACTCGGAGACACTGAGACAAAGAGACACTGAGACACTGAGACACAGAGATACTGAGACACAGTGACACTGAGACACTGAGACACTGTGACACAGAGCCACAGAGACACTGAGACACAGAGACACCGAGACTCTGAGTCACGGAGACACTGAGACACAGGGACACTGAGACACAGCGACACTGAGAAACTGAGCCTTTGAGACACTGAGGCACAGAGACACAGATACACTGAGACTCTGAGACACGGAGACACAGAGACACAGAAACACACAGGTACTGAGACACAGAGACACAGAGAAACTGAGACTCTGAGACACTGAGACACAGAGACACAGAGACACAGAGACACTGAGAATCTGAGACACTGAGACACAGAGACACTGAGACTATGAGACACTGAGATAAAGAGACACAGAGACACAGAGACACTGAGACACAGAGACACTGAGACAAAGAGACACTGAGACTCTGAAACTCAGAAACACTGAGACACTGAGAAACAGCGACACTGAGACTCTGAGACACTGAGATACAGAGACACTGAGACTATGAGACACTGAGATACAGATACAGAAACACCGAGACACTGAGACTCTGAGATACTGAGACACAGACACACAGAGACACTGGGACACCGAGACACTGAGACACTGAGACACTAGACACTGAGACTCTGAGACACGGAGACACAGAGACACAAAAGCACAGAGACAATGAGACACTGAGGCACAGAGGCACTAAGACTCTGAGACACTGAGACACAGAGACACTGAGACACTGAGACACAGAGACTCTGAGACACTGAGACACTTAGACTCTGAGACACTGAGGCTCTGAGACACAGAGACACATAAACACAGAGACACAGAGACACTGAGACTCTGAGACACTGAGACACAGAGACACAGGGACTCTGAGACACTGAGACACAGAGACACTGAGACTCTGAGACACTGAAACACTGAGACACAGAGACACTGTGACTCTGAGACACTGAGACACTGAGACTCTGAGACACGGAGTCACAGAAACACTGAGACACAGAGACACAGAGGCACAGAGACACTGAGACTCTGAGACACTGAGACACAGAGACACTGAGACACAGAGACACTGGGACTCTGAGACACTAGACATTGAGACACTGAGACACAGAGACTCTGAGACACTGAGACACTGAGACACAGAGACACAGAGACACAGAGACACTGAGACTCTGAGACACTGAGACACTGAGACACAGAGACACAGTGACTCTGAGACTCTGAGACACAGAGAAACTGAGACACTGAAACACTGTGACTCTGAGTCAGTGAGGCACTGAGACACAGAGACACTGAGACACAGAGACACAGAGACTCTGTGACACTGAGACACTGAGACAAAGAGACACTGAGACACTGAGACTCTGAGACATAGAGACACTGAGACTCTGAGACACTGAGAGACAGAGACACTGAGACACTGAGACTCTGAGACACTGAGACACAGAGGCACTGAGACACAGAGACACAGAGACACAGAGACACTGAGACACTGAGACACTGAGACACTGACACTCTGAGACACTGAGACACTGAGACACAGAGACACTGAGACTCTGAGGCACTGAGACACGAAGACTCTGAGACACAGAGGCACTGAGACACAGAGACACTGAGACTCTGAGACACTGAGACACAGAGACACTGAGACTCTGATACACTGAGACACAGAGCCACAGAAACACTGAGACTCTGAGACACTGAGACACAGAGACACAGAGACACTGAGACTCTGAGACACTGAGAGACAGAGACACTGAGACACTGATACACTGAGACTCTGAGACACTGAGACACAGAGACACTGAGACTCTGATACACTGAGACACAGAGCCACAGAAACACTGAGACTCTGAGACACTGAGACACAGAGACACAGAGACACTGAGACTCTGAGACACTGAGAGACAGAGACACTGAGACACTGAGACTCTGAGACACCGAGACTCTGAGTCACGGAGACACTGAGACACAGGGACACTGAGACACAGCGACACTGAGAAACTGAGCCTTTGAGACACTGAGGCACAGAGACACAGATACACTGAGACTCTGAGACACGGAGACACAGAGACACAGAAACACACAGGTACTGAGACACAGAGACACAGAGAAACTGAGACTCTGAGACACTGAGACACAGAGACACAGAGACACAGAGACACTGAGAATCTGAGACACTGAGACACAGAGACACTGAGACTATGAGACACTGAGATAAAGAGACACAGAGACACAGAGACACTGAGACACAGAGACACTGAGACAAAGAGACACTGAGACTCTGAAACTCAGAAACACTGAGACACTGAGAAACAGCGACACTGAGACTCTGAGACACTGAGACACTGAGACACTGAGACTCTGAGACACAGAGACACATAAACATAGAGACACAGAGGCACTGAGACTCTGAGACACTGAGACACAGAGACACAGGGACTCTGAGACTCTGAGACACAGAGGAACTGAGACACTGAGACACTGAGACTCTGAGTCACTGAGGCACTGAGACACAGAGACACAGAGACTCTGTGACACTGAGACACTGAGACAAAGAGACACTGAGACACTGAGGCACTGAGACACAGAGACACAGAGACTCTGAGACACTGAGACACTGAGACAAAGAGACACTGAGACTCTGAGACACTAGACACTGAGACACGGAGACACAGAGTCACTGAGACACAGAAACACTGAGACACTGAGGCATAGAGACTCTGAGACACTGCGGCACTGAGACACAAAGAGACACTGAGACTCTGAAACACAGAAACACTGAGACACTGAGAAACAGCGACTCTGAGACTCTGAGACACTGAGACACAGAGACACTGAGGCTCTGAGACACTGAGACACAGAGACACTGAGACACTGAGACTCTGAGACACTAGACAGTGAGACACATGGACACAGAGACACTGAGACTCTGAGACACTGAGACACAGAGACACTGAGACACATAGACACAGAGACACTGAAACTCTGAGACACTGAGACACAGAGACACTGAGACTCGGAGACTCTGAGACACAGAGACACTGAGACACTGAGACTATGAGACACTGAGATACAGAGACACAGAAACACCGAGACACTGAGACTCTGAGATACTGAGACACAGACACACAGAGACACTGGGACACCGAGACACTGAGACACTGAGACACTAGACACTGAGACTCTGAGACACGGAGACACAGAGACACAAAAGCACAGAGACAATGAGACACTGAGGCACAGAGGCACTAAGACTCTGAGACACTGAGACACAGAGACACTGAGACACAGAGACTCTGAGACACTGAGACACAGAGACACAGGGACTCTGAGACTCTGAGACACAGAGGAACTGAGACACTGAGACTCTGAGTCACTGAGGCACTGAGACACAGAGACACAGAGACTCTGTGACACTGAGACACTGAGACAAAGAGACACTGAGACACTGAGGCACTGAGACACAGAGACACAGAGACTCTGAGACACTGAGACACTGAGACACTGAGACAAAGAGACACTGAGACTCTGAGACACTAGACACTGAGACACTGAGACACAGAGTCACTGAGACTCTGAGACACTCAGACACAGGGACACAGAGACACTGAGACACAGAGACACAGAGACACTGAGACTCTGAGACGCAGAGACACAGAGACACAGAGACACTGAGACTCTGAGACACTGAGACACTGAGACACAGAGACACAGTGACTCTGAGACTCTGAGACACAGAGAAACTGAGACATTGAAACACTGTGACTCTGAGTCAGTGAGGCACTGAGACACAGAGACACTGAGACACAGAGACACAGAGACTCTGTGACACTGAGACACTGAGACAAAGAGACACTGAGACACTGAGACTCTGAGACACTGATACACAGAGACACTGAGACACGCAGACACAGAGACACTGAGACTCTGAGACACTGAGGCACTGAGACACAGAGACACTGAGACACAGAGCCACCGAGACACTGAGACACAGAGACACTGAGACACAGAGCCACCGAGACACTGAGACACAGAGGCACTGAGACCCTGAGACACTGAGACTCGGAGACACTGAGGCACTGAGACACTGAGACACTGAGACACAGAGACTCTGTGACACTGAGACACTGAGACACTGAGACTCTGATACACAGAGACACAGAGACTCTGAGATACTGATACACTGAGACACAGAGACACTGAGACTCTGAGGCACAGAGACACAGAGACTCTGAGACACTGAGACACAGAGACACAAGGATACTGAGACTCTGAGACACTGTGACACAGAGACACAGAGACACTGAGACTCTGATACACTGAGACTCTGAGACATAGAGACACTGAGACTCTGAGACACTGAGAGACAGAGACACTGAGACACTGAGACACTGAGACTCTGAGATACTGAGACACAGAGGCACTGAGACACAGAGACACAGAGACACTGAGACTCTGAGACACAGAGACACTGAGACACAGAGACACTGACACTCTGAGACACTGAGACACTGAGACACAGAGACACTGAGACTCTGAGGCACTGAGACACGAAGACTCTGAGACACAGAGGCACTGAGACACAGAGACACTGAGACTCTGAGACACTGAGACACTGAGACACTGAGACTCTGATACACTGAGACACAGAGCCACAGAAACACTGAGACTCTGAGACACTGAGACACAGAGACACAGAGACACTGAGACTCTGAGACACTGAGAGACAGAGACACTGAGACACTGAGACTCTGAGACACTGAGACACTGAGACACAGAAACACTGAGACTCTGAGACACTGAGACACAGAGACACAGAGACACTGAGACTCTGAGACACTGAGAGACAGAGACACTGAGACACTGATACACTGAGACTCTGAGACACTGAGACACAGAGGTACTGAGACACAGAGACACAGAGACACTGAGACACTGAGACACTGACACTCTGAGACACTGCGACACTGAGACACAGAGACACTGAGACTCTGAGGCACTGAAACACGAAGACCCTGAGACACAGAGGCACTGAGACACAGAGACACTGAGACTCTGAGACACTGAGACACTGAGACACAGAGACACTGAGACTCTGATACACTGAGACTCTGAGACATAGAGACACTGAGACTCTGAGACACTGAGAGACAGAGACACTGAGACACTGAGACACTGAGACTCTGAGACACTGAGACACTGAGACACAGAGACACTGAGACTCTGATACACTGAGACTCTGAGACATAGAGACACTGAGACTCTGAGACACTGAGAGACAGAGACACAGAGACACTGAGACACTGAGACTCTGAGACACTGAGACACGGAGACTCTGAGGCACTGTGGCACTGAAACTCGGAGACACTGAGACAAAGAGACACTGAGACACTGAGACACAGAGATACTGAGACACAGTGACACTGAGACACTGAGACTCTGAGACACTGTGACACAGAGCCACAGAGACACTGAGACACAGAGACACCGAGACTCTGAGTCACGGAGACACTGAGACACAGGGACACTGAGACACAGCGACACTGAGAAACTGAGCCTTTGAGACACTGAGGCACAGAGACACAGATACACTGAGACTCTGAGACACGGAGACACAGAGACACAGAAACACACAGGTACTGAGACACAGAGACACAGAGAAACTGAGACTCTGAGACACTGAGACACAGAGACACAGAGACACTGAGAATCTGAGACACTGAGACACAGAGACACTGAGACTATGAGACACTGAGATAAAGAGACACAGAGACACAGAGACACTGAGACACAGAGACACTGAGACAAAGAGACACTGAGACTCTGAAACACAGAAACACTGAGACACTGAGAAACAGCGACACTGAGACTCTGAGACACTGAGACACTGAGACACTGAGACTCTGAGACACAGAGACACATAAACACAGAGACACAGAGGCACTGAGACTCTGAGACACTGAGACACAGAGACACAGGGACTCTGAGACTCTGAGACACAGAGGAACTGAGACACTGAGACTCTGAGTCACTGAGGCACTGAGACACAGAGACACAGAGACTCTGTGACACTGAGACACTGAGACAAAGAGACACTGAGACACTGAGGCACTGAGACACAGAGACACAGAGACTCTGAGACACTGAGACACTGAGACACTGAGACAAAGAGACACTGAGACTCTGAGACACTAGACACTGAGACACTGAGACACAGAGTCACTGAGACACAGAAACACTGAGACACTGAGGCATAGAGACTCTGAGACACTGCGGCACTGAGACACAGAGACACTGAGACAATGAGGGACTGAGACACAGAGTCACTGAGACACAGAGACACAGAGACTCTGAGACACTGAGACACTGAGGCATTGAGACGCAGAGAAACTGAGACTTTGAGACACCGAGGCACAGATACACAGATACACTGAGACTCTGAGATACGGAGACACAGAGACACTGAGACACAGAGACACTGAGACACAGTGACACTGAGACTCTGAGACACTGAGACACTGAGACACAGAGACACTGAGACAAAGAGACACTGAGACACTGAGACTCTGAGACACTAGACATTGAGACACTGTTACACAGAGTCATTGAGACTCTGAGACACTCAGACACAGAGACACTGAGACACAGAGACACTGAGACTCTGAGACACTGAGACACAGAGACACTGTGACTCTGAGACTCTGAGACACAGAGAAACTCAGACACTGAGACACTGAGACTCTGAGTCACTGAGGCACTGAGACACAGAGACACAGAGACTCTGTGACACTGAGACACTGAGACAAAGAGACACAGAGACACTGAGGCACTGACACACAGAGACACAGAGACTCTGAGACACTAAGACACTGAGACACTGAGACACTGAGACACTGAGACTCTGAGACACTAGACACTGAGACACTGAGACACAGAGTCACTGAGACTCTGAGACACTCAGACACAGAGACACAGAGACACTGAGACTCTGAGACGCAGAGACACTGAGACACAGAGACACTGTGACTCTGAGACACTGAGACACTGAGACTCTGAGACACAGAGACACATAAACACAGAGACACAGAGACACAGAGACACTGAGACTCTGAGACACTGAGACACAGAGACACAGGGACTCTGAGACACTGAGACACAGAGACACTGAGACTCTGAGGCACTGAAACACTGAGACACAGAGACACTGTGACTCTGAGACACTGAGACACTGAGACTCTGAGACACAGAGACACAGAAACACTGAGACACAGAGACACAGAGGCACAGAGACACTGAGACTCTGAGACACAGAGACACAGAGACACAGAGACACTGAGACTCTGAGACACTGAGACACTGAGACACAGAGACACTGAGACACTGAGACTCTGAGACACTGAGACACTGACACAATGAGACACAGAGACACAGTGACTCTGAGACTCTGAGACACAGAGAAACTGAGACACTGAGACACTGAGACTCTCAGTCAGTGAGGCACTGAGACACAGAGACACTGAGACACAGAGACACAGAGACTCTGTGACACTGAGACACTGAGACAAAGAGACACTGAGACACTGAGGCACTGAGACACAGAGACACTGAGACACAGAGACACAGAGACACTGAGACACAGAGACTCTGTGACACTGAGGCACTGAGACAAAGAGACACTGAGACACTGAGACACTGAGGCACTGAGACACAGAGACACTGAGACACAGAGACACAGAGACACTGAGACTCTGAGACTCATAAGAACATAAGAACATAAGAAATAGGAGCAGGAGTAGGCCATCTAGCCCTTCGAGCCGGCCCCGCCATTCAATAAGATCATGGCTGTTCTGTTGTGGCTCAGTTCCACTTTCCCGCCCTCTCCCCATAACCCTTAATCCCCTCTCTTATCAAGAACCCATCAACCCGCTTCTTAAAAATATTTAGCGAGGCAGCCTCCACCACTTCAACGGGCAGAGAATTCCAGAGATTCACCACCCTTTGACTCAGAGACACTGAGACACAGAGACACTGTGACTCTGAGACACTGAGACACTGAGACTCTGAGACACAGAGACACATAAACACAGAGACACAGAGGCACTGAGACTCTGAGACACTGAGACACAGAGACACAGGGACTCTGAGACTCTGAGACTCTGAGACACAGAGGAACTGAGACACTGAGACACTGAGACTCTGAGTCACTGAGGCACTGAGACACAGAGACACAGAGACTCTGTGACACTGAGACACTGAGACAAAGAGACACTGAGACACTGAGGCACTGAGACACTGAGACACAGAGACTCTGTGACACTGAGACACTGAGACACAGAGACACTGAGACACTGAGGCACTGAGACACAGAGACACAGAGACTCTGTGACACTGAGACACTGAGACAAACAGACACTGAGACACTGAGGCACTGAGACACAGAGACACAGAGACTCTGAGACACTGAGACACTGAGACACTGAGACAAAGAGACACTGAGACTCTGAGACACTAGACACTGAGACACTGAGACACAGAGTCACTGAGACTCTGAGACACTCAGACACAGGGACACAGAGACACTGAGACACAGAGACACAGAGACACTGAGACTCTGAGACGCAGAGACACAGAGACACTGAGACTCTGAGACACTGAGACACTGAGACACAGAGACACAGTGACTCTGAGACTCTGAGACACAGAGAAACTGAGACATTGAAACACTGTGACTCTGAGTCAGTGAGGCACTGAGACACAGAGACACTGAGACACAGAGACACAGAGACTCTGTGACACTGAGACACTGAGACAAAGAGACACTGAGACACTGAGACTCTGAGACACTGATACACAGAGACACTGAGACACGGAGACACAGAGACACTGAGACTCTGAGACACTGAGGCACTGAGACACAGAGACACTGAGACACAGAGCCACCGAGACACTGAGACACAGAGACACTGAGACACAGAGCCACCGAGACACTGAGACACAGAGGCACTGAGACCCTGAGACACTGAGACTCTGAGACACTGAGGCACTGAGACACTGAGACACTGAGACACAGAGACTCTGTGACACTGAGACACTGAGACACTGAGACTCTGATACACAGAGACACAGAGACTCTGAGATACTGATACACTGAGACACAGAGACACTGAGACTCTGAGGCACAGAGACACAGAGACTCTGAGACACTGAGACACAGAGGCACAAGGATACTGAGACTCTGAGACACTGTGACACAGAGACACAGAGACACTGAGACTCTGATACACTGAGACTCTGAGACATAGAGACACTGAGACTCTGAGACACTGAGAGACAGAGACACTGAGACACTGAGACTCTGAGATACTGAGACACAGAGGCACTGAGACACAGAGACACAGAGACACTGAGACACTGAGACACTGAGACACTGACACTCTGAGACACTGAGACACTGAGACACAGAGACACAGACTCTGAGGCACTGAGACACGAAGACTCTGAGACACAGAGGCACTGAGACACAGAGACACTGAGACTCTGAGACACTGAGACACTGAGACACTGAGACTCTGATACACTGAGACACAGAGCCACAGAAACACTGAGACTCTGAGACACTGAGACACAGAGACACTGAGACTCTGAGACACTGAGAGACAGAGACACTGAGACACTGAGACTCTGAGACACTGAGACACTGAGACACAGAGCCACAGAAACACTGAGACTCTGAGACACTGAGACACAGAGACACAGAGATACTGAGACTCTGAGACACTGAGAGACAGAGACACTGAGACACTGATACACTGAGACTCTGAGACACTGAGACACAGAGGTACTGAGACACAGAGACACAGAGACACTGAGACACTGACAGTCTGAGACACTGAGACACTGAGACACAGAGACACTGAGACTCTGAGGCACTGAAACACGAAGACCCTGAGACACAGAGGCACTGAGACACAGAGACACTGAGACTCTGAGACACTGAGACACTGAGACACAGAGACACTGAGACTCTGATACACTGAGACTCTGAGACATAGAGACACTGAGACTCTGAGACACTGAGAGACAGAGACACTGAGACACTGAGACACTGAGACTCTGAGACACTGAGACACAGAGGCACTGAGACACAGAGACACAGAGACACTTACACTCTGAGACAGTGAGACACTGAAGCACACAGACACAGAGACACAGAGACACAGATATACTGAGACTCTGAGACACTGAGACACAGATATACTGAGACTCTGAGACACAGAGACACAGAGAAACTGAGACTCTGAGACACTGAGACACTGAGACGCTGAGGCTCTGAGTCACTGTGACACAGAGACACTGAGACTCTGAGACACTGAGACACTGAGACACTGAGACGCAGAGACACTTGGACACAGAGACACTGAGACACTGAGACTCTGAGACACTGAGACACGGAGACTCTGAGGCACTGTGGCACTGAAACTCGGAGACACTGAGACAAAGAGACACTGAGACACTGAGACACAGAGATACTGAGACACAGTGACACTGAGACACTGAGACTCTGAGACACTGTGACACAGAGCCACAGAGACACTGAGACACAGAGACACCGAGACTCTGAGTCACGGAGACACTGAGACACAGGGACACTGAGACACAGCGACACTGAGAAACTGAGCCTTTGAGACACTGAGGCACAGAGACACAGACACTGAGGCTCTGAGACACGGAGACACAGAGACACAGAAACACACAGGTACTGAGACACAGAGACACAGAGAAACTGAGACTCTGAGACACTGAGACACAGAGACACAGAGACACAGAGACACTGAGAATCTGAGACACTGAGACACAGAGACACTGAGACTATGAGACACTGAGATAAAGAGACACAGAGACACAGAGACACTGAGACACAGAGACACTGAGACAAAGAGACACTGAGACTCTGAAACACAGAAACACTGAGACACTGAGAAACAGCGACACTGAGACTCTGAGACACTGAGACACAGAGACACTGAGGCTCTGAGACACTGAGACACAGAGACACTGAGACACTGAGACTCTGAGACACTAGACAGTGAGACACATAGACACAGAGACACTGAGACTCTGAGACACTGAGACACAGAGACACTGAGACACATAGACACAGAGACACTGAAACTCTGAGACACTGAGACACAGAGACACTGAGACTCGGAGACTCTGAGACACAGAGACACTGAGACTATGAGACACTGAGATACAGAGACACAGAAACACCGAGACACTGAGACTCTGAGATACTGAGACACAGACACACAGAGACACTGGGACACCGAGACACTGAGACACTGAGACACTAGACACTGAGACTCTGAGACACGGAGACACAGAGACACAAAAGCACAGAGACAATGAGACACTGAGGCACAGAGGCACTAAGACTCTGAGACACTGAGACACAGAGACACTGAGACACTGAGACACAGAGACTCTGAGACACTGAGACACTGAGACTCTGAGACACTGAGGCTCTGAGACACAGAGACACATAAACACAGAGACACAGAGACACTGAGACTCTGAGACACAGAGACACAGGGACTCTGAGACACTGAGACACAGAGACACTGAGACTCTGAGACACTGAAACACTGAGACACAGAGACACTGTGACTCTGAGACACTGAGACACTGAGACTCTGAGACACAGAGTCACAGAAACACTGAGACACAGAGACACAGAGGCACAGAGACACTGAGACTCAGAGACACTGAGACACTGAGACACAGAGACACTGAGACACAGAGACACTGGGACTCTGAGACACTAGACATTGAGACACTGAGACACAGAGACTCTGAGACACTGAGACACTGAGACACAGAGACACAGAGACTCTGAGACACTGAGACACTGAGACACAGAGACACAGTGACTCTGAGACTCTGAGACACAGAGAAACTGAGACACTGAAACACTGTGACTCTGAGTCAGTGAGGCACTGAGACACAGAGACACTGAGACACAGAGACACAGAGACTCTGTGACACTGAGACACTGAGACAAAGAGACACTGAGACACTGAGACTCTGAGACACTGATACACAGAGACACTGAGACACGGAGACACAGAGACACTGAGACTCTGAGACACTGAGGCACTGAGACACAGAGACACTGAGACACAGAGCCACCGAGACACTGAGACACAGAGGCACTGAGACCGTGAGACACTGAGACTCTGAGACACTGAGGCACTGAGACACTGAGACACTGAGACACAGAGACTCTGTGACACTGAGACACTGAGACACTGAGACTCTGATACACAGAGACACAGAGACTCTGAGATACTGATACACTGAGACACAGAGACACTGAGACTCTGAGGCACAGAGACACAGAGACTCTGAGACACTGAGACACAGAGACACAAGGATACTGAGACTCTGAGACACTGTGACACAGAGACACAGAGACACGGAGACTCTGATACACTGAGACTCTGAGACATAGAGACACTGAGACTCTGAGACACTGAGAGACAGAGACACTGAGACACTGAGACTCTGAGACACTGAGACACAGAGGCACTGAGACACAGAGACACAGAGACACAGAGACACAGAGACACTGAGACACAGAGACACTGACACTCTGAGACACTGAGACACTGAGACACAGAGACACTGAGACTCTGAGGCACTGAGACACGAAGACTCTGAGACACAGAGGCACTGAGACACAGAGACACTGAGACTCTGAGACACTGAGACACAGAGACACTGAGACTCTGATACACTGAGACACAGAGCCACAGAAACACTGAGACTCTGAGACACTGAGACACAGAGACACAGAGACACTGAGACTCTGAGACACTGAGAGACAGAGACACTGAGACACTGAGACTCTGAGACTCTGAGACACTGAGACACAGAGGTACTGAGACACAGAGACACAGAGACACTGAGACACTGACACTCTGAGACACTGAGACACTGAGACACAGAGACACTGAGACTCTGAGGCACTGAAACACGAAGACCCTGAGACACAGAGGCACTGAGACACAGAGACACTGAGACTCTGAGACACTGAGACACTGAGACACAGAGACACTGAGACTCTGATACACTGAGACTCTGAGACATAGAGACACTGAGACTCTGAGACACTGAGAGACAGAGACACTGAGACACTGAGACACTGAGACTCTGAGACACTGAGACACAGAGGCACTGAGACACAGAGACACAGAGACACTTACACTCTGAGACAGTGAGACACTGAAGCACACAGACACAGAGACACAGAGACACAGATATACTGAGACTCTGAGACACTGAGACACAGATATACTGAGACTCTGAGACACAGAGACACAGAGAAACTGAGACTCTGAGACACTGAGACGCTGAGGCTCTGAGTCACTGTGACACAGAGACACTGAGACTCTGAGACACTGAGACACTGAGACACTGAGACGCAGAGACACTTGGACACAGAGACACTGAGACACTGAGACTCTGAGACACTGAGACACGGAGACTCTGAGGCACTGTGGCACTGAAACTCGGAGACACTGAGACAAAGAGACACTGAGACACTGAGACACAGAGATACTGAGACACAGTGACACTGAGACACTGAGACACTGTGACACAGAGCCACAGAGACACTGAGACACAGAGACACCGAGACTCTGAGTCACGGAGACACTGAGACACAGGGACACTGAGACACAGCGACACTGAGAAACTGAGCCTTTGAGACACTGAGGCACAGAGACACAGATACACTGAGACTCTGAGACACGGAGACACAGAGACACAGAAACACACAGGTACTGAGACACAGAGACACAGAGAAACTGAGACTCTGAGACACTGAGACACAGAGACACAGAGACACTGAGAATCTGAGACACTGAGACACAGAGACACTGAGACTATGAGACACTGAGATAAAGAGACACAGAGACACTGAGACACAGAGACACTGAGACAAAGAGACACTGAGACTCTGAAACTCAGAAACACTGAGACACTGAGAAACAGCGACACTGAGACTCTGAGACACTGAGACACTGAGACTCTGAGACACAGAGACACATAAACATAGAGACACAGAGGCACTGAGACTCTGAGACACTGAGACACAGAGACACAGGGACTCTGAGACTCTGAGACACAGAGGAACTGAGACACTGAGACACTGAGACTCTGAGTCACTGAGGCACTGAGACACAGAGACACAGAGACTCTGTGACACTGAGACACTGAGACAAAGAGACACTGAGACACTGAGGCACTGAGACACAGAGACACAGAGACTCTGAGACACTGAGACACTGAGACACTGAGACAAAGAGACACTGAGACTCTGAGACACTAGACACTGAGACACTGAGACACAGAGTCACTGAGACACAGAAACACTGAGACACTGAGGCATAGAGACTCTGAGACACTGCGGCACTGAGACACAGAGACACTGAGACAATGATGGACTGAGACACAGAGTCACTGAGACACAGAGACACAGAGACTCTGAGACACTGAGACACTGAGGCATTGAGACGCAGAGAAACTGAGACTTTGAGACACCGAGGCACAGATACACAGATACACTGAGAATCTGAGATACGGAGACACAGAGACACTGAGACACAGAGACACTGAGACACAGTGACACTGAGACTCTGAGACACTGAGACACTGAGACACAGAGACACAGAGACAAAGAGACACTGAGACACTGAGACTCTGAGACACTAGACACTGAGACACTGAGACACAGAGTCACTGAGACTCTGAGACACTCAGACACAGAGACACTGAGACACAGAGACACTGAGACTCTGAGACACTGAGACACAGAGACACTGTGACTCTGAGACTCTGAGACACAGAGAAACTCAGACACTGAGACACTGAGACTCTGAGTCACTGAGGCACTGAGACACAGAGACACAGAGACTCTGTGACACTGAGACACTGAGACAAAGAGACACAGAGACACTGAGGCACAGACACACAGAGACACACAGACTCTGAGACACTGAGACACTGAGACAAAGAGACACTGAGAAACTGAGACTCTGAGACACTAGACACTGAGACACTGAGACACAGAGTCACTGAGACTCTGAGACACTCAGACACAGAGACACAGAGACACTGAGACACAGAGACACAGAGACACTGAGACTCTGAGACGCAGAGACACTGAGACACAGAGACACTGTGACTCTGAGACACTGAGACACTGAGACTCTGAGACACAGAGACACATAAACACAGAGACACAGAGACACAGAGACACTGAGACTCTGAGACACGGAGACACAGAGACACAGGGACTCTGAGACACTGAGACACAGAGACACTGAGACTCTGAGGCACTGAAACACTGAGACACAGAGACACTGTGACTCTGAGACACTGAGACACTGAGACTCTGAGACACAGAGACACAGAAACACTGAGACACAGAGACACAGAGGCACAGAGACACTGAGACTCTGAGACACTGAGACACAGAGACACAGAGACACAGAGACACTGAGACTCTGAGACACTGAGACACTGAGACACAGAGACACTGAGACACTGAGACTCTGAGACACTGAGACACTGACACACTGAGACACAGAGACACAGTGACTCTGAGACTCTGAGACACAGAGAAACTGAGACACTGAGACACTGAGACTCTCAGTCAGTGAGGCACTGAGACACAGAGACACTGAGACACAGAGACACAGAGACTCTGTGACACTGAGACACTGAGACAAAGAGACACTGAGACACTGAGACACTGAGGCACTGAGACACAGAGACACTGAGACACAGAGACACAGAGACTCTGAGACACTGAGACACAGAGACTCTGTGACACTGAGACACTGAGACAAAGAGACACTGAGACACTGAGACACTGAGGCACTGAGACACAGAGACACTGAGACACAGAGACACAGAGACACTGAGACTCTGAGACTCATAAGAACATAAGAACATAAGAAATAGGAGCAGGAGTAGGCCATCTAGCCCTTCGAGCCGGCCCCGCCATTCAATAAGATCATGGCTGTTCTGTTGTGGCTCAGTTCCACTTTCCCGCCCTCTCCCCATAACCCTTAATCCCCTCTCTTATCAAGAACCCATCAACCCGCTTCTTAAAAATATTTAGCGAGGCAGCCTCCACCACTTCAACGGGCAGAGAATTCCAGAGATTCACCACCCTTTGACTCAGAGACACTGAGACACAGAGACACTGTGACTCTGAGACACTGAGACACTGAGACTCTGAGACACAGAGACACATAAACACAGAGACACAGAGGCACTGAGACTCTGAGACACTGAGACACAGAGACACAGGGACTCTGAGACTCTGAGACTCTGAGACACAGAGGAACTGAGACACTGAGACACTGAGACTCTGAGTCACTGAGGCACTGAGACACAGAGACACAGAGACTCTGTGACACTGAGACACTGAGACAAAGAGACACTGAGACACTGAGGCACTGAGACACTGAGACACAGAGACTCTGTGACACTGAGACACTGAGACACAGAGACACTGAGACACTGAGGCACTGAGACACAGAGACACAGAGACTCTGTGACACTGAGACACTGAGACAAAGAGACACTGAGACACTGAGGCACTGAGACACAGAGACACAGAGACTCTGAGACACTGAGACACTGAGACACTGAGACAAAGAGACACTGAGACACTGAGGCACTGAGACACAGAGACACTGAGACTCTGAGACACTGAGACACTGAGACACAGAGACACAGTGACTCTGAGACTCTGAGACACAGAGAAACTGAGACATTGAAACACTGTGACTCTGAGTCAGTGAGGCACTGAGACACAGAGACACTGAGACACAGAGACACAGAGACTCTGTGACACTGAGACACTGAGACAAAGAGACACTGAGACACTGAGACTCTGAGACACTGATACACAGAGACACTGAGACACGCAGACACAGAGACACTGAGACTCTGAGACACTGAGGCACTGAGACACAGAGACACTGAGACACAGAGCCACCGAGACACTGAGACACAGAGACACTGAGACACAGAGCCACCGAGACACTGAGACACAGAGGCACTGAGACCCTGAGACACTGAGACTCGGAGACACTGAGGCACTGAGACACTGCGACACTGAGACACAGAGACTCTGTGACACTGAGACACTGAGACACTGAGACTCCGATACACAGAGACACAGAGACTCTGAGATACTGATACACTGAGACACAGAGACACTGAGACTCTGAGGCACAGAGACACAGAGACTCTGAGACACTGAGACACAGAGACACAAGGATACTGAGACTCTGAGACACTGTGACACAGAGACACAGAGACACTGAGACTCTGATACACTGAGACTCTGAGACATAGAGACACTGAGACTCTGAGACACTGAGAGACAGAGACACTGAGACACTGAGACTCTGAGATACTGAGACACAGAGGCACTGAGACACAGAGACACAGAGACACTGAGACACTGAGACACAGAGACACTGAGACACAGAGACACTGACACTCTGAGACACTGAGACACTGAGACACAGAGACACTGAGACTCTGAGGCACTGAGACACGAAGACTCTGAGACACAGAGGCACTGAGACACAGAGACACTGAGACTCTGAGACACTGAGACACAGAGACACTGAGACTCTGATACACTGAGACACAGAGCCACAGAAACACTGAGACTCTGAGACACTGAGACACAGAGACACAGAGACACTGAGACTCTGAGACACTGAGACACTGCGACTCTGAGACACTGAGACACTGAGACACAGAGCCACAGAAACACTGAGACTCTGAGACACTGAGACACAGAGACACAGTGACACTGAGACTCTGAGACACTGAGAGACAGAGACACTGAGACACTGATACACTGAGACTCTGAGACACTGAGACACAGAGGTACTGAGACACAGAGACACTGAGACACTGACACTCTGAGACACTGAGACACTGAGACACAGAGACACTGAGACTCTGAGGCACTGAAACACGAAGACCCTGAGACACAGAGGCACTGAGACACAGAGACACTGAGACTCTGAGACATAGAGACACTGAGACTCTGAGACACTGAGAGACAGAGACACTGAGACACTGAGACACTGAGACTCTGAGACACTGAGACACAGAGGCACTGAGACACAGAGACACAGAGACACTTACACTCTGAGACAGTGAGACACTGAAGCACACAGACACAGAGACACAGAGACACAGATATACTGAGACTCTGATACACTGAGACACAGAGCCACAGAAACACTGAGACTCTGAGACACTGAGACACAGAGACACAGAGACACTGAGACTCTGAGACACTGAGAGACAGAGACACTGAGACACTGAGACTCTGAGACACCGAGACTCTGAGTCACGGAGACACTGAGACACAGGGACACTGAGACACAGCGACACTGAGAAACTGAGCCTTTGAGACACTGAGGCACAGAGACACAGATACACTGAGACTCTGAGACACGGAGACACAGAGACACAGAAACACACAGGTACTGAGACACAGAGACACAGAGAAACTGAGACTCTGAGACACTGAGACACAGAGACACTGAGACTATGAGACACTGAGATAAAGAGACACAGAGACACAGAGACACTGAGACACAGAGACACTGAGACAAAGAGACACTGAGACTCTGAAACTCAGAAACACTGAGACACTGAGAAACAGCGACACTGAGACTCTGAGACACTGAGACACTGAGACACTGAGACTCTGAGACACAGAGACACATAAACATAGAGACACAGAGGCACTGAGACTCTGAGACACTGAGACACAGAGACACAGGGACTCTGAGACTCTGAGACACAGAGGAACTGAGACACTGAGACACTGAGACTCTGAGTCACTGAGGCACTGAGACACAGAGACACAGAGACTCTGTGACACTGAGACACTGAGACAAAGAGACACTGAGACACTGAGGCACTGAGACACAGAGACACAGAGACTCTGAGACACTGAGACACTGAGACAAAGAGACACTGAGACTCTGAGACACTAGACACTGAGACACTGAGACACAGAGTCACTGAGACACAGAAACACTGAGACACTGAGGCATAGAGACTCTGAGACACTGCGGCACTGAGACACAAAGAGACACTGAGACTCTGAAACACAGAAACACTGAGACACTGAGAAACAGCGACTCTGAGACTCTGAGACACTGAGACACAGAGACACTGAGGCTCTGAGACACTGAGACACAGAGACACTGAGACACTGAGACTCTGAGACACTAGACAGTGAGACACATAGACACAGAGACACTGAGACTCTGAGACACTGAGACACAGAGACACTGAGACACATAGACACAGAGACACTGAAACTCTGAGACACTGAGACACAGAGACACTGAGACTCGGAGACTCTGAGACACAGAGACACTGAGACACTGAGACTATGAGACACTGAGATACAGAGACACAGAAACACCGAGACACTGAGACTCTGAGATACTGAGACACAGACACACAGAGACACTGGGACACCGAGACACTGAGACACTGAGACACTAGACACTGAGACTCTGAGACACGGAGACACAGAGACACAAAAGCACAGAGACAATGAGACACTGAGGCACAGAGGCACTAAGACTCTGAGACACTGAGACACAGAGACACTGAGACACAGAGACTCTGAGACACTGAGACACTGAGACTCTGAGACACTGAGGCTCTGAGACACAGAGACACATAAACACAGAGACACAGAGACACTGAGACTCTGAGACACTGAGACACAGAGACACAGGGACTCTGAGACACTGAGACACAGAGACACTGAGACTCTGAGACACTGAAACACTGAGACACAGCGACACTGTGACTCTGAGACACTGAGACACTGAGACTCTGAGACACAGAGTCACAGAAACACTGAGACACAGAGACACAGAGGCACAGAGACACTGAGACTCTGAGACACTGAGACACAGAGACACTGAGACACAGAGACACTGGGACTCTGAGACACTAGACATTGAGACACTGAGACACAGAGACTCTGAGACACTGAGACACTGAGACACAGAGACACAGAGACACTGAGACTCTGAGACACTGAGACACTGAGACACAGAGACACAGTGACTCTGAGACACTGAGACACAGAGGTACTGAGACACAGAGACACAGAGACACTGAGACACTGAGACACTGAGACACTGACACTCTGAGACACTGAGACACTGAGACACAGAGACACTGAGACTCTGAGGCACTGAAACACGAAGACCCTGAGACACAGAGGCACTGAGACACAGAGACACTGAGACTCTGAGACACTGAGACACTGAGACACAGAGACACTGAGACTCTGATACACTGAGACTCTGAGACACAGAGACTCTGTGACACTGAGACACTGAGACACAGAGACTCTGAGACACTGAGACACAGAGACACTGAGACACAGAGACACAGAGACTCTGTGACACTGAGACACTGAGACAATGAGACACTGAGACTCTGAGACACTGATACACAGAGACACTGAGACACGGAGACACAGAGACACTGAGACTCTGAGACACTAAGGCACTGAGACTCTGATACACAGAGACACAGAGACTCTGAGATACTGATACACTGAGACACAGAGACACTGAGACTCTGAGGCACAGAGACACAGAGACTCTGAGACACTGAGACACAGAGACACAAGGATACTGAGACTCTGAGACACTGTGACACAGAGACACAGAGACACTGAGACTCTGATACACTGAGACTCTGAGACATAGAGACACTGAGACTCTGAGACACTGAGAGACAGAGACACTGAGACACTGAGACTCTGAGACACTGAGACACAGAGGCACTGAGACACAGAGACACTGAGACACTGAGACACAGAGACACTGAGACACAGAGACACTGACACTCTGAGACACTGAGACACTGAGACACAGAGACACTGAGACTCTGAGGCACTGAGACACGAAGACTCTGAGACACAGAGGCACTGAGACACAGAGACACTGAGACTCTGAGACACTGAGACACAGAGACACTGAGACTCTGATACACTGAGACACAGAGCCACAGAAACACTGAGACTCTGAGACACTGAGACACAGAGACACTGAGACTCTGAGACACTGAGAGACAGAGACACTGAGACACTGAGACTCTGAGACACTGAGACACTGAGACACAGAAACACTGAGACTCTGAGACACTGAGACACAGAGACACAGAGACACTGAGACTCTGAGACACTGAGAGACAGAGACACTGAGACACTGATACACTGAGACTCTGAGACACTGAGACACAGAGGTACTGAGACACAGAGACACAGAGACACTGAGACACTGAGACACTGAGACACTGACACTCTGAGACACTGAGACACTGAGACACAGAGACACTGAGACTCTGAGGCACTGAAACACGAAGACCCTGAGACACAGAGGCACTGAGACACAGAGACACTGAGACTCTGAGACACTGAGACACTGAGACACAGAGACACTGAGACTCTGATACACTGAGACTCTGAGACATAGAGACACTGAGACTCTGAGACACTGAGAGACAGAGACACTGAGACACTGAGACACTGAGACTCTGAGACACTGAGACACAGAGGCACTGAGACACAGAGACACAGAGACACTTACACTCTGAGACAGTGAGACACTGAAGCACACAGACACAGAGACACAGAGACACAGATATACTGAGACTCTGAGACACTGAGACACAGATATACTGAGACTCTGAGACACAGAGACACAGAGAAACTGAGACTCTGAGACACTGAGACACTGAGACGCTGAGGCTCTGAGTCACTGTGACACAGAGACACTGAGACTCTGAGACACTGAGACACTGAGACGCAGAGACACTTGGACACAGAGACACTGACACACTGAGACTCTGAGACACTGAGACACGGAGACTCTGAGGCACTGTGGCACTGAAACTCAGAGACACTGAGACAAAGAGACACTGAGACACTGAGACACAGAGATACTGAGACACAGTGACACTGAGACACTGAGACTCTGAGACACTGTGACACAGAGCCACAGAGACACTGAGACACAGAGACACCGAGACTCTGAGTCACGGAGACACTGAGACACAGGGACACTGAGACACAGCGACACTGAGAAACTGAGCCTTTGAGACACTGAGGCACAGAGACACAGATACACTGAGACTCTGAGACACGGAGACACAAAGACACAGAAACACACAGGTACTGAGACACAGAGACACAGAGAAACTGAGACTCTGAGACACTGAGACACAGAGACACAGAGACACAGAGAATCTGAGACACTGAGACACAGAGACACTGAGACTATGAGACACTGAGATAAAGAGACACAGAGACACAGAGACACTGAGACACAGAGACACTGAGACAAAGAGACACTGAGACTCTGAAACACAGAAACACTGAGACACTGAGAAACAGCGACACTGAGACTCTGAGACACTGAGACACAGAGACACTGAGGCTCTGAGACACTGAGACACAGAGACACTGAGACACTGAGACTCTGAGACACTAGACAGTGAGACACATAGACACAGGGACACTGAGACTCTGAGACACTGAGACACAGAGACACTGAGACACATAGACACAGAGACACTGAAACTCTGAGACACTGAGACACAGAGACACTGAGACTCGGAGACTCTGAGACATAGAGACACTGAGACACTGAGACTATGAGACACTGAGATACAGAGACACAGAAACACCGAGACACTGAGACTCTGAGATACTGAGACACAGACACACAGAGACACTGGGACACCGAGACACTGAGACACTGAGACACTAGACACTGAGACTCTGAGACACGGAGACACAGAGACACAAAAGCACAGAGACAATGAGACACTGAGGCACAGAGGCACTAAGACTCTGAGACACTGAGACACAGAGACACAGAGACAGTGAGTCACAGAGACTCTGAGACACTGAGACACTGAGACTCTGAGACACTGAGACACTGAGACACAGAGACACTAGACAAAGAGACACAGAGACTCTGAGACTCTGAGACACAGAGACACAGAGACACTGAGACACTCAGACACACAGACACTGAGACTCTGAGACACTGAGATACTGAGATACTGAGACTCTGAGACACTGAGACACTGAGACACAGAGACACTGAGAGACAGAGACACAGAGACACTGAGACTCTGTGACACTGAGACACTGAGACACGGAGACACTGAGACTCTGAGACACTGAGAATAGCGACACAAAGACACAGAGACAATGAGACACTGAGACACAGAGACACTGGGACACAGAGGTAAAGAGTTTGAGACACAGAGACACTGAGACTCTGAGACACTGAGGCACAGAGACACAGTGACACTGAGACACAGAGACACAGAGACCCAGCGACACTGAGTCTCTGAGACACAGAGACACTGAGACACTGAGACACTGAGAAACAGAGACACTGAGACTCTGAGACACTCAGACACTGAGACACAGAGACACTGAGACACAGCGACACAGAGAAACTGAGACTTTGAGACACTGAGGCACTGAGACACAGTACACTGAGACTCTGAGACACGGAGACACGGAGACACAGAAACACAGAGACACTGAGACACAGAGACACAGAGACACAGAGAAACTGAGACTCTGAGACACAGAGACACTGAGACACAGAGACACAGAGACACTGAGACACTGAGACACTGAAACTCTGAGACACTAGACACTGAGACACAGAGACACTGAGACTCTGAGACACTGTGACACAGAGACACAGAGACACTGTGACACAGAGACACTGAGAGTCTCAGACACTGAGACTCTGAGACTCTGAGACACTGAGACACAGAGACACTGAGACACAGAGACACAGAGACACAGAGACTCTTAGACACAGAGACACAGAGACACTGAGACGCAGAAACACTGAGACTCTGAGACAATGAGACACTGAGACACAGAGACACTGAGACACCGAGACACTGTGACTCTGAGACACAGAGACACAGAGACACAGAGACACAGAGACACTGAGACTCTGAGACACTGTGACACAGAGACACAGAGATACAGAGGCACTGAGACTCTGAGACACTGTGACACTGAGACACAGAGACACTGAGCCTCTGAGACTCTGAGACACTGAGACACAGAGACACTGAGACACTGAGACTATGAGACACTGAGATAAAGAGACACAGACACACAGAGACACTGAGACTCTGAGACACTGAGACACAGAGACACAGAGACACTGAGACAAAGAGACACTGAGACTCTGAGACACTGAGACACTGAGACTCTGAGACTCTGAGACACTGAGACACAGAGACACTGAGACAGAGCGACATTGAGACTCTGAGACACAGAAACACTGACACACTGCGAAACAGCGACACTGAGACTCTGAGACACTGAGGCTCTGAGACACTGAGACACTGACACTCTGAGACACTAGACACTGAGACACATAGACACAGAGACACTGAGACGCTGAGACACTGAGACACAGAGACACAGAGACACTGAGACACAGAGACACTGAGACTCGGAGACTCTGACATACTGAGACACAGACACGCAGAGACACTGGGACACCGAGACACTGTGACACTGAGACACTAGACACTGAGACTCTGAGACACGGAGACACAGACACAGAAACACAGAGACAATGAGACACTGAGGCACAGAGGCACTAAGACTCTGAGACACTGAGACACAGAGACACAGAGACACAGAGACACTGAGACACTGAGACTCTGAGACACTGAGACACTGAGACGCTGAGACACTGAGACACTGAGACACAGAGACACTGAGAGACAGAGACACAGAGACACTGAGACACTGGGACACTGTGACACCGGGACACAGAGACACTGAGACTCTGAGAAACTGAGAATAGAGACACTGAGACACAGAGACACTGAGACACAGAGACACTGGGACACAGAGACACAGAGTTTGAGACACAGAGACACAGAGACACCCAGACTCTGAGACACTGAAGCACTGTGACACAGAGACACTGAGGCACAGAGATGCAGAGACACTGAGACACAGCGACACTGAGACTCTCAGACACAGAGACGCTGACACACTGAGAAACACAGACACTGAGACTGTGAGACACAGAGACACTGATGTACAGGGACACTGAGACACAGCGACACTGAGAAACTGAGCCTTTGAGACACTGAGGCACAGAGACACAGATACACTGAGACTCTGAGACACGGAGACACAGAGAAACAGAGACACAGAAACACACAGATACTGAGACACAGAGACACAGAGAAACTGAGACACTGAGACTCTGAGACACTGAGACACAGAGACACTGAGAATCTGAGACACTGAGACACAGCGACACTGGGACACAGAGGCACAGAGTTTGAGACACAAAGACACTGAGACTCTGAGACACTGAGGCACTGAGACACAGTGACACTGGGACACAGAGACACAGAGACCCAGCGACACTGAGTCTCTGAGACACAGAGACACTGAGACACTGAGTAACAGAGACACTGAGACACTGAGTCACTCAGACACTGAGACACAGAGACACTGAGACACAGCGACACAGAGAAACTGAGACTTTGAGACACTGAGGCACAGAGACACAGATACACTGAGACTCCGAGACACGGAGACACAGAGACACAGAAACACAGAGACACTGAGACACAGATACACAGAGACACTGAGACTCTGAGACACTGAGACACAGAGACACTGAGACACAGAGACACAGAGACACCGAGACACTGAGACAAGAGACACTGAGATACAGAGACACTGAGACTCTGAGACACTGAGAAACAGAGACACAGAGACACAGACACACTGAGACACAGAGACACTGAGATACAGTGACAAAGAGACACTGAGATTCTGAGACACTGAGACACAGAGACACAGAGACACTGTGACACAGAGACACTGAGACTCTGAGACACTGAGACACTGAGACTCTGAGACTCTGAGACAATGAGACACAGAGACACTGAGACACAGACACAGAGACACTGAGACTCTGAGACACAGAGACACTGAGACACTAGACACTGAGACACAGAGACACAGAGACACTGAGACTCTGAGACACTGAGACACAGAGACACTGAGACTCTGAGACACTGAGACACAGAGACACAGAAACACTGAGACACAGAGACACAGAGATACTGACACACAGAGACACAGAGACACTGAGACACAGAGACACTGAGACTCTGAGACACTGAGACACTGAGACCCTGAGACTCTGAGACACTGAGACACAGAGTCACTGAGACACAGAGAAACAGAGACTCTTAGACACTGAGACACAGAGACACAGAGACACTGAGACGCAGAGACACTGAGACTCTGAGACAATGAGACACTGAGACACAGAGACACTGAGACACAGAGACACAGAGACACAGCGACACAGAGAAACTGAGACTTTGAGGCACTGAGGCACTGAGACAGAGATACACTGAGACTCTGAGACACGGAGACACAGAGACACAGAAACACAGAGACACTGAGACACAGAGACACAGAGACACAGAGAAACTGAGACTCTGAGACACAGAGACACTGAGACACTGAGACACTAGACACTGAGACACAGAGACACTGAGACTCTGAGACACTGAGACTCAGAGACACTGAGACAAAGAGACACAGAGACACTGAGACACAGAGACACTGACACACAGAGACACAGAGACACTGAGACACTGAGACACTAGACACTGAGACACAGAGACACTGAGACTCTGAGACACTGTGACACGGAGACACAGAGACACTGAGACACTGACACACAGAGACACAGAGACACTGAGACACTGAGACACTAGACACTGAGACACAGAGACACTGAGACTCTGAGACACTGTGACACGGAGACACAGAGACACTGAGACACAGAGACACTGAGACTCTGAGACACTGAGACACTGAGACTCTGAGACTCTGAGACACTGAGACACAGAGACACTGAGACACAGACACAGAGACACTGAGACTCTGAGACACAGAGACACTGAGACACTGAGACACTGAGACACTAGACACTGAGACACAGAGACACAGAGACTCTGAGACACTGAGACACAGAGACACAGAAACACTGAGACACAGAGACACAGAGACACTGACACACAGAGACACAGAGACACTGAGACACAGAGACACAGAGACACTGAGACACGAGACACTGAGACACAGTGACACTGAGACTCTGAGACACTGAGACACTGAGACTCTGAGACAATGAGACACTGAGACACAGAGACACTGAGACACCGAGGCACTGTGACTCTGAGACACAGAGACTCTGAGACACTGAGACACAGAGACACTGAGACTCTGAGGCACTGTGACACAGAGACACAGACACACTGAGATACAGAGGCACTGAGACTCTGAGACACTGTGACACTGAGACACAGAGACAATGAGACACTGAGATAAAGAGACACAGAGACACAGAGACACAGAGACTCTGAGACACTGAGACACAGAGACACTGAGACTCTGAGACACTGAGACACTGAGACTCTGAGACACTGAGACACAGAGACACTGAGACCGAGCGACATTGAGACTCTGAGACACAGAAACACAGAGACACTGAGAAACAGCGACACCGAGACTCTGAGACACTGAGACACAGAGACACTGAGGCTCTGAGACACTGAGACACTTAGACACTGAGACACTGAGACTCTGAGAGACTAGACACTGAGACACATAGACACAGAGACACTGAGACACAGAGACACAGAGACACAGAGACACTGAGACACAGCGACACTGAGACTCTCAGACACAGAGACACTGAGACACTGAGAAACAGAGACACTGAGCCTGTGGGACACAGAGAACTGAGACACAGAGACACTGAGACACAGAGACACTGACACACAGAGACACTGAGACACTGAGACACTGAGACTCTGAGACACTGTGACACGGAGACACAGAGACACTGTGACACAGAGACACAGAGACTCTGAGACACTGAGACACTGAGACTCTGAGACTCTGAGACACTGAGACACAGAGACACTGAGACACTGAGACACAGACACAGAGACACTGAGACTCTGAGACACAGAGACACTGAGACACTTAGACACTAGACACTGAGACTGTGAGACACTGAGACACAGAGACACAGATACACTGAGACACAGAGACACAGAGACACTGAGACACTGTGACACTGAGACACTGAGACTCTGAGACACTGACACACAGAGACACAGAGACACTGAGACACTAAACACTGAGACACAGAGACACTGAGACTCTGAGACACTGTGACACGGAGACACAGAGACACTGTGACACAGCGACACTGAGACTCTGAGACACTGAGACACTGAGACTCTGAGACTCTGAGACACTGAGACACTGAGACACAGACACAGAGACACTGAGACTCTGAGACACAGAGACACTGAGACACTGAGACACAAGACACTGAGACACAGAGACACTGAGACTCTGAGACACTGAGACACAGAGACACTGAGGCTCTGAGACACTGAGACACAGAGACACTGAGACACAGCGACACTGAGTCTCTGAGACACTGAGACACAGAGACACTGAGACACAGAGACACTGAGATACAGCGACACAGAGAAACTGAGACTTTGAGACACTGAGGCACAGATACACAGATACACTGAGACTCTGAGACACGGAGGCAATGAGACACAGAGACACAGAGACACAGAGACACAGCGACACTGAGACTCTCAGACACAGAGACACTGAGACACTGAGAAACAGAGACACTGAGCCTGTGAGACACAGAGAACTGAGACACAGAGACACTGAGACACAGAGACACAGAGACACTGACACACAGAGACACAAAGACACTGAGACACTGAGACTCTGAGACACTAGACACTGAGACATAGAGACACTGAGACTCTGAGACACTGTGACACGGAGCCACAGAGACACTGTGACACAGAGACACTGAGACTCTGAGACACTGAGACACTGAGACTCTGAGACTCTGAGACACTGAGACACAGAGACACTGAGACACAGACACAGAGACACTGAGACTCTGAGACACAGTGACACTGAGACACTGAGACACTAGACACTGAGACACAGAGACACTGAGACTCTGAGACACTGAGACACAGAGACACTGAGACTGTGAGACACTGAGACACAGAGACACAGAGACACTGACACACAGAGACACAGAGACACTGAGACATAGAGACACAGAGACAAAGAGACTCTGAGACACTGAGACACAGAGACACAGAAACGCAGAGACACTGAGACTCTGAGGCAATGAGAAACTGAGACACAGAGACACTGAGACACCGAGACACTGTGACTCTGAGACACAGAGACACAGAGACTCTGAGACACTGAGACTCTGAGACACAGTGACACAGAGACACAGAGACACTGAGATACAGAGGCACTGAGACTCTGAGACACTGTGACACTGAGACACAGAGACACTGAGCCTCTGTGACACTGAGACACAGAGAAACTGAGACACTGAGACTCTGAGACACTAGACACTGAGACACATAGACACAGAGACACTGAGACACAGAGACACAGAGACACAGAGACACAGCGACACTGAGACTCTCAGACACAGAGACACTGAGACACTGAGAAACAGAGACACTGAGCCTGTGAGACACAGAGAACTGGGACACAGAGACACTGAGACACAGCGATACTGAGAAATTGAGACACTGAGACACTGAGGCACAGGGACACAGACAACCTGAGACCCTGAGACACGGAGACACAGAGACACAGAAACACAGAGACACTGAGACACAGAGACACAGAGAAACTGAGACTCTGAGCCACTGAGACACAGAGACACAGTGACAGTCAGACTCTGAGACATTGAGACACAAAGACAGAGAGACCCTGAGACACAGAGACACTGAGACATAGAGACACTGAGACACAGAGAGACAGAGACACTGAGACACAGAGAGACAGAGACACTGAGACTCTGAGACACTGAGACTCTGAGACACTGAGACACAGAGGCACTGAGACACAGATACACTGAGACTCTGAGACACTGAGACACTGAGACACAGAAACACTGAGACACAGAGACACAGAGACTCTGAGACACTGAGACACAGAGACACTGAGACTCTGAGACTCTGAGACTCTGAGACTCTGAGACTCAGAGACACTGAGACACAGAGACACTGAGACTCAGAGACACAGAGACACTCAGCCTCTGGGACATTGAAACACAGAGACACAGAGACACAGAGACCCTGAGACACAGAGACGCTGAGTCACAGAGACATAGAGACACTGAGACACAGAGACACAGAGACACTGAGACTCTGAGACACTGAGACACTGAGACAGTGAGACTCCGAGACACTGAGACACGGTGACTCTGAGACCCTGAGACACAGAGACACAGAGACATTGAGACTCTGAGACTCTGAGACACAGAGACACTGAGACACTGAGACTCTGAGACACTGAGACACAGACGAACTGAGACACAGAGACACAGAGACACTGAGACTCTGAGACACTGAGACACTGAGACACAGAAACACAGAGACACTGAGACACAGAGACACAGAGACTCTGAGACTCTGAGACACTGAGACACAGAGACACTGAGACTCTGAGACACAGAGACACGGAGACACAGAGGCACTGAGACACCGAGACTCTGAGACACAGAGACACTGAGACACAGAGTCACTGAAACTCTGAGACACTGAGACACAGAGACACTGAGACTCTGAGACACTGAGAATAGAGACATGGAGACACGCAGACAATGAGACACTGAGACACAGAGACACTGGGACACAGAAACACAGAGTTTGAGACAGAGCGACACTGAGACTCTGAGACACTGAACCACTGAGACACAGAGACACAGAGACACAGAGACACAGCGACACTGAGTCTCTGAGACACTGAGACACAGAGACACTGAGACACAGCGACACAGAGAAACTGAGACTTTGAGACACTGAGGCACAGATACACAGATACACTGAGACTCTGAGACACGGAGACACAGAGACACAGCAACACAGAGACACTGAGACACTGAGACACAGAGACACAGAGACACTGAGACACTGGAAACTCTGTGACACTGAGACACTGAGACACAGAGAAACTGAGATTCTGAGACACTAGACACTGAGACCGTGAGACACAGAGACACTGAGACTCTGAGACACTCAGACACAGAGACACAGAGACACTGAGACACAGCGACACTGAGAAACTGAGACTTTGAGACACTGAGAATAGAGACATGGAGACACACAGACAATGAGACACTGAGACACAGAGACACTGGGACACAGAGACACAGAGACACAGCGACACTGAGTCTCTGAGACACAGAGACACTGAGACACAGCGACACAGAGAAACTGAGACATTGAGACACTGAGGCACAGATACACAGATACACTGAGACTCTGAGACAGAGTTTGAGACACTGAGACACTGAGACTCTGAGACTCTGAGACACTGAGACACAGAGACACTGAGACACAGACACAGAGACACTGAGACTCTGAGACACAGAGATGCTGAGACACTGAGACACTAGACACTGAGACACAGAGACACTGAGACTCTGAGAGACACAGACACAGAGACAGTGAAACTCTGAGACACTGAGACACAGATACACTGAGAGTCTGAGACACTGAGACACAGAGACACTGGGACACAGAGACACAGAGACACAGCGACACTGAGTCTCTGAGACACAGAGACACTGAGACACAGCGACACAGAGAAACTGAGACATTGAGACACTGAGGCACAGATACACAGATACACAGATACACTGAGACTCTGAGACACGGAGACACAGAGACACAGAAACACAGAGACACTGAGACACTGAGACAGTGAGACACTGAGACACTGAGACTCTGAGAGACTAGACACTGAGACACATAGACACAGAGACACTGAGACACAGAGACACAGAGACACAGAGACACTGAGACACAGCGACACTGAGACTCTCAGACACAGAGACACTGAGACACTGAGAAACAGAGACACTGAGCCTGTGGGACACAGAGAACTGAGACACAGAGACACTGAGACACAGAGACACTGACACACAGAGACACTGAGACACTGAGACACTGAGACTCTGAGACACTGTGACACGGAGACACAGAGACACTGTGACACAGAGGCACAGAGACTCTGAGACACTGAGACACTGAGACTCTGAGACTCTGAGACACTGAGACACAGAGACACTGAGACACTGAGACACAGACACAGAGACACTGAGACTCTGAGACACAGAGACACTGAGACACTTAGACACTAGACACTGAGACTGTGAGACACTGAGACACAGAGACACAGATACACTGAGACACAGAGACACAGAGACACTGAGACACTGTGACACTGAGACACTGAGACTCTGAGACACTGACACACAGAGACACAGAGACACTGAGACACTAAACACTGAGACACAGAGACACTGAGACTCTGAGACACTGTGACACGGAGACACAGAGACACTGTGACACAGCGACACTGAGACTCTGAGACACTGAGACACTGAGACTCTGAGACTCTGAGACACTGAGACACAGAGACACTGAGACACAGACACAGAGACACTGAGACTCTGAGACACAGAGACACTGAGACACTGAGACACAAGACACTGAGACACAGAGACACTGAGACTCTGAGACACTGAGACACAGAGACACAGAGACACTGAGGCTCTGAGACACTGAGACACAGAGACACTGAGACACAGCGACACTGAGTCTCTGAGACACTGAGACACAGAGACACTGAGACACAGAGACACTGAGATACAGCGACACAGAGAAACTGAGACTTTGAGACACTGAGGCACAGATACACAGATACACTGAGACTCTGAGACACGGAGGCAATGAGACACAGAGACACAGAGACACAGAGACACAGCGACACTGAGACTCTCAGACACAGAGACACTGAGACACTGAGAAACAGAGACACTGAGCCTGTGAGACACAGAGAACTGAGACACAGAGACACTGAGACACAGAGACACAGAGACACTGACACACAGAGACACAAAGACACTGAGACACTGAGACTCTGAGACACTAGACACTGAGACATAGAGACACTGAGACTCTGAGACACTGTGACACGGAGCCACAGAGACACTGTGACACAGAGACACTGAGACTCTGAGACACTGAGACACTGAGACTCTGAGACTCTGAGACACTGAGACACAGAGACACTGAGACACAGACACAGAGACACTGAGACTCTGAGACACAGTGACACTGAGACACTGAGACACTAGACACTGAGACACAGAGACACTGAGACTCTGAGACACTGAGACACAGAGACACTGAGACTGTGAGACACTGAGACACAGAGACACAGAGACACAAAGACACTGACACACAGAGACACAGAGACACTGAGACATAGAGACACAGAGACAAAGAGACTCTGAGACACTGAGACACAGAGACACAGAGACACAGAAACGCAGAGACACTGAGACTCTGAGGCAATGAGAAACTGAGACACAGAGACACTGAGACACCGAGACACTGTGACTCTGAGACACAGAGACACAGAGACTCTGAGACACTGAGACTCTGAGACACAGTGACACAGAGACACAGAGACACTGAGATACAGAGGCACTGAGACTCTGAGACACTGTGACACTGAGACACAGAGACACTGAGCCTCTGTGACACTGAGACACAGAGAAACTGAGACACTGAGACTCTGAGACACTAGACACTGAGACACATAGACACAGAGACACTGAGACACAGAGACACAGAGACACAGCGACACTGAGACTCTCAGACACAGAGACACTGAGACACTGAGAAACAGAGACACTGAGCCTGTGAGACACAGAGAACTGGGACACAGAGACACTGAGACACAGCGATACTGAGAAATTGAGACACTGAGACACTGAGGCACAGGGACACAGACAACCTGAGACCCTGAGACACGGAGACACAGAGACACAGAAACACAGAGACACTGAGACACAGAGACACAGAGAAACTGAGACTCTGAGCCACTGAGACACAGAGACACAGTGACAGTCAGACTCTGAGACATTGAGACACAAAGACAGAGAGACCCTGAGACACAGAGACACTGAGACATAGAGACACTGAGACACAGAGAGACAGAGACACTGAGACACAGAGAGACAGAGACACTGAGACTCTGAGACACTGAGACTCTGAGACACTGAGACACAGAGGCACTGAGACACAGATACACTGAGACTCTGAGACACTGAGACACTGAGACACAGAAACACTGAGACACAGAGACACAGAGACTCTGAGACACTGAGACACAGAGACACTGAGACTCTGAGACTCTGAGACTCTGAGACTCTGAGACTCAGAGACACTGAGACACAGAGACACTGAGACTCAGAGACACAGAGACACTCAGCCTCTGGGACATTGAAACACAGAGACACAGAGACACAGAGACCCTGAGACACAGAGACGCTGAGTCACAGAGACATAGAGACACTGAGACACAGAGACACAGAGACACTGAGACTCTGAGACACTGAGACACTGAGACAGTGAGACTCCGAGACACTGAGACACGGTGACTCTGAGACCCTGAGACACAGAGACACAGAGACATTGAGACTCTGAGACTCTGAGACACAGAGACACTGAGACACTGAGACTCTGAGACACTGAGACACAGACGAACTGAGACACAGAGACACAGAGACACTGAGACTCTGAGACACTGAGACACTGAGACACAGAAACACAGAGACACTGAGACACAGAGACACAGAGACTCTGAGACTCTGAGACACTGAGACACAGAGACACTGAGACTCTGAGACACAGAGACACGGAGACACAGAGGCACTGAGACACCGAGACTCTGAGACACAGAGACACTGAGACACAGAGTCACTGAAACTCTGAGACACTGAGACACAGAGACACTGAGACTCTGAGACACTGAGAATAGAGACATGGAGACACGCAGACAATGAGACACTGAGACACAGAGACACTGGGACACAGAAACACAGAGTTTGAGACAGAGCGACACTGAGACTCTGAGACACTGAACCACTGAGACACAGAGACACAGAGACACAGAGACACAGCGACACTGAGTCTCTGAGACACTGAGACACAGAGACACTGAGACACAGCGACACAGAGAAACTGAGACTTTGAGACACTGAGGCACAGATACACAGATACACTGAGACTCTGAGACACGGAGACACAGAGACACAGCAACACAGAGACACTGAGACACTGAGACACAGAGACACAGAGACACTGAGACACTGGAAACTCTGTGACACTGAGACACTGAGACACAGAGAAACTGAGATTCTGAGACACTAGACACTGAGACCGTGAGACACAGAGACACTGAGACTCTGAGACACTCAGACACAGAGACACAGAGACACTGAGACACAGCGACACTGAGAAACTGAGACTTTGAGACACTGAGAATAGAGACATGGAGACACACAGACAATGAGACACTGAGACACAGAGACACTGGGACACAGAGACACAGAGACACAGCGACACTGAGTCTCTGAGACACAGAGACACTGAGACACAGCGACACAGAGAAACTGAGACATTGAGACACTGAGGCACAGATACACAGATACACTGAGACTCTGAGACAGAGTTTGAGACACTGAGACACTGAGACTCTGAGACTCTGAGACACTGAGACACAGAGACACTGAGACACAGACACAGAGACACTGAGACTCTGAGACACAGAGATGCTGAGACACTGAGACACTAGACACTGAGACACAGAGACACTGAGACTCTGAGACACAGAGACAAAGAGACTCTGAGACACTGAGACACAGAGACACAGAAACGCAGAGACACTGAGACTCTGAGGCAATGAGAAACTGAGACACAGAGACACTGAGACACCGAGACACTGTGACTCTGAGACACAGAGACACAGAGACTCTGAGACACTGAGACTCTGAGACACAGTGACACAGAGACACAGAGACACTGAGATACAGAGGCACTGAGACTCTGAGACACTGTGACACTGAGACACAGAGACACTGAGCCTCTGTGACACTGAGACACAGAGAAACTGAGACACTGAGACTCTGAGACACTAGACACTGAGACACATAGACACAGAGACACTGAGACACAGAGACACAGAGACACAGCGACACTGAGACTCTCAGACACAGAGACACTGAGACACTGAGAAACAGAGACACTGAGCCTGTGAGACACAGAGAACTGGGACACAGAGACACTGAGACACAGCGATACTGAGAAATTGAGACACTGAGACACTGAGGCACAGGGACACAGACAACCTGAGACCCTGAGACACGGAGACACAGAGACACAGAAACACAGAGACACTGAGACACAGAGACACAGAGAAACTGAGACTCTGAGCCACTGAGACACAGAGACACAGTGACAGTCAGACTCTGAGACATTGAGACACAAAGACAGAGAGACCCTGAGACACAGAGACACTGAGACATAGAGACACTGAGACACAGAGAGACAGAGACACTGAGACACAGAGAGACAGAGACACTGAGACTCTGAGACACTGAGACTCTGAGACACTGAGACACAGAGGCACTGAGACACAGATACACTGAGACTCTGAGACACTGAGACACTGAGACACAGAAACACTGAGACACAGAGACACAGAGACTCTGAGACACTGAGACACAGAGACACTGAGACTCTGAGACTCTGAGACTCTGAGACTCAGAGACACTGAGACACAGAGACACTGAGACTCAGAGACACAGAGACACTCAGCCTCTGGGACATTGAAACACAGAGACACAGAGACACAGAGACCCTGAGACACAGAGACGCTGAGTCACAGAGACATAGAGACACTGAGACACAGAGACACAGAGACACTGAGACTCTGAGACACTGAGACACTGAGACTCCGAGACACTGAGACACGGTGACTCTGAGACCCTGAGACACAGAGACACAGAGACATTGAGACTCTGAGACTCTGAGACACAGAGACACTGAGACACTGAGACTCTGAGACACTGAGACACAGACGAACTGAGACACAGAGACACAGAGACACTGAGACTCTGAGACACTGAGACACTGAGACACAGAAACACAGAGACACTGAGACACAGAGACACAGAGACTCTGAGACTCTGAGACACTGAGACACAGAGACACTGAGACTCTGAGACACAGAGACACGGAGACACAGAGGCACTGAGACACCGAGACTCTGAGACACAGAGACACTGAGACACAGAGTCACTGAAACTCTGAGACACTGAGACACAGAGACACTGAGACTCTGAGACACTGAGAATAGAGACATGGAGACACGCAGACAATGAGACACTGAGACACAGAGACACTGGGACACAGAAACACAGAGTTTGAGACAGAGCGACACTGAGACTCTGAGACACTGAACCACTGAGACACAGAGACACAGAGACACAGAGACACAGCGACACTGAGTCTCTGAGACACTGAGACACAGAGACACTGAGACACAGCGACACAGAGAAACTGAGACTTTGAGACACTGAGGCACAGATACACAGATACACTGAGACTCTGAGACACGGAGACACAGAGACACAGCAACACAGAGACACTGAGACACTGAGACACAGAGACACAGAGACACTGAGACACTGGAAACTCTGTGACACTGAGACACTGAGACACAGAGAAACTGAGATTCTGAGACACTAGACACTGAGACCGTGAGACACAGAGACACTGAGACTCTGAGACACTCAGACACAGAGACACAGAGACACTGAGACACAGCGACACTGAGAAACTGAGACTTTGAGACACTGAGAATAGAGACATGGAGACACACAGACAATGAGACACTGAGACACAGAGACACTGGGACACAGAGACACAGAGACACAGCGACACTGAGTCTCTGAGACACAGAGACACTGAGACACAGCGACACAGAGAAACTGAGACATTGAGACACTGAGGCACAGATACACAGATACACTGAGACTCTGAGACAGAGTTTGAGACACTGAGACACTGAGACTCTGAGACTCTGAGACACTGAGACACAGAGACACTGAGACACAGACACAGAGACACTGAGACTCTGAGACACAGAGATGCTGAGACACTGAGACACTAGACACTGAGACACAGAGACACTGAGACTCTGAGAGACACAGACACAGAGACAGTGAAACTCTGAGACACTGAGACACAGAGACACTGAGGCTCTGAGACACTGAGAATAGAGACATGGAGACACACAGACAATGAGACACTGAGACACAGAGACACTGGGACACAGAGACACAGAGACACAGCGACACTGAGTCTCTGAGACACAGAGACACTGAGACACAGCGACACAGAGAAACTGAGACATTGAGACACTGAGGCACAGATACACAGATACACAGATACACTGAGACTCTGAGACACGGAGACACAGAGACACAGAAACACAGAGACACTGAGACACTGAGACAGTGAGACACTGAGACACTGAGACTCTGAGAGACTAGACACTGAGACACATAGACACAGAGACACTGAGACACAGAGACACAGAGACACTGAGACACAGCGACACTGAGACTCTCAGACACAGAGACACTGAGACACTGAGAAACAGAGACACTGAGCCTGTGGGACACAGAGAACTGAGACACAGAGACACTGAGACACAGAGACACTGACACACAGAGACACTGAGACACTGAGACACTGAGACTCTGAGACACTGTGACACGGAGACACAGAGACACTGTGACACAGAGACACAGAGACTCTGAGACACTGAGACACTGAGACTCTGAGACTCTGAGACACTGAGACACAGAGACACTGAGACACTGAGACACAGACACAGAGACACTGAGACTCTGAGACACAGAGACACTGAGACACTTAGACACTAGACACTGAGACTGTGAGACACTGAGACACAGAGACACAGATACACTGAGACACAGAGACACAGAGACACTGAGACACTGTGACACTGAGACACTGAGACTCTGAGACACTGACACACAGAGACACAGAGACACTGAGACACTAAACACTGAGACACAGAGACACTGAGACTCTGAGACACTGTGACACGGAGACACAGAGACACTGTGACACAGCGACACTGAGACTCTGAGACACTGAGACACTGAGACTCTGAGACTCTGAGACACTGAGACACAGAGACACTGAGACACAGACACAGAGACACTGAGACTCTGAGACACAGAGACACTGAGACACTGAGACACAAGACACTGAGACACAGAGACACTGAGACTCTGAGACACTGAGACACAGAGACACTGAGGCTCTGAGACACTGAGACACAGAGACACTGAGACACAGCGACACTGAGTCTCTGAGACACTGAGACACAGAGACACTGAGACACAGAGACACTGAGATACAGCGACACAGAGAAACTGAGACTTTGAGACACTGAGGCACAGATACACAGATACACTGAGACTCTGAGACACGGAGGCAATGAGACACAGAGACACAGAGACACAGAGACACAGCGACACTGAGACTCTCAGACACAGAGACACTGAGACACTGAGAAACAGAGACACTGAGCCTGTGAGACACAGAGAACTGAGACACAGAGACACTGAGACACAGAGACACAGAGACACTGACACACAGAGACACAAAGACACTGAGACACTGAGACTCTGAGACACTAGACACTGAGACATAGAGACACTGAGACTCTGAGACACTGTGACACGGAGCCACAGAGACACTGTGACACAGAGACACTGAGACTCTGAGACACTGAGACACTGAGACTCTGAGACTCTGAGACACTGAGACACAGAGACACTGAGACACAGACACAGAGACACTGAGACTCTGAGACACAGTGACACTGAGACACTGAGACACTAGACACTGAGACACAGAGACACTGAGACTCTGAGACACTGAGACACAGAGACACTGAGACTGTGAGACACTGAGACACAGAGACACAGAGACACAAAGACACTGACACACAGAGACACAGAGACACTGAGACATAGAGACACAGAGACAAAGAGACTCTGAGACACTGAGACACAGAGACACAGAAACGCAGAGACACTGAGACTCTGAGGCAATGAGAAACTGAGACACAGAGACACTGAGACACCGAGACACTGTGACTCTGAGACACAGAGACACAGAGACTCTGAGACACTGAGACTCTGAGACACAGTGACACAGAGACACAGAGACACTGAGATACAGAGGCACTGAGACTCTGAGACACTGTGACACTGAGACACAGAGACACTGAGCCTCTGTGACACTGAGACACAGAGAAACTGAGACACTGAGACTCTGAGACACTAGACACTGAGACACATAGACACAGAGACACTGAGACACAGAGACACAGAGACACAGCGACACTGAGACTCTCAGACACAGAGACACTGAGACACTGAGAAACAGAGACACTGAGCCTGTGAGACACAGAGAACTGGGACACAGAGACACTGAGACACAGCGATACTGAGAAATTGAGACACTGAGACACTGAGGCACAGGGACACAGACAACCTGAGACCCTGAGACACGGAGACACAGAGACACAGAAACACAGAGACACTGAGACACAGAGACACAGAGAAACTGAGACTCTGAGCCACTGAGACACAGAGACACAGTGACAGTCAGACTCTGAGACATTGAGACACAAAGACAGAGAGACCCTGAGACACAGAGACACTGAGACATAGAGACACTGAGACACAGAGAGACAGAGACACTGAGACACAGAGAGACAGAGACACTGAGACTCTGAGACACTGAGACTCTGAGACACTGAGACACAGAGGCACTGAGACACAGATACACTGAGACTCTGAGACACTGAGACACTGAGACACAGAAACACTGAGACACAGAGACACAGAGAGTCTGAGACACTGAGACACAGAGACACTGAGACTCTGAGACTCTGAGACTCTGAGACTCTGAGACTCAGAGACACTGAGACACAGAGACACTGAGACTCAGAGACACAGAGACACTCAGCCTCTGGGACATTGAAACACAGAGACACAGAGACACAGAGACCCTGAGACACAGAGACGCTGAGTCACAGAGACATAGAGACACTGAGACACAGAGACACAGAGACACTGAGACTCTGAGACACTGAGACACTGAGACAGTGAGACTCCGAGACACTGAGACACGGTGACTCTGAGACCCTGAGACACAGAGACACAGAGACATTGAGACTCTGAGACTCTGAGACACAGAGACACTGAGACACTGAGACTCTGAGACACTGAGACACAGACGAACTGAGACACAGAGACACAGAGACACTGAGACTCTGAGACACTGAGACACTGAGACACAGAAACACAGAGACACTGAGACACAGAGACACAGAGACTCTGAGACTCTGAGACACTGAGACACAGAGACACTGAGACTCTGAGACACAGAGACACGGAGACACAGAGGCACTGAGACACCGAGACTCTGAGACACAGAGACACTGAGACACAGAGTCACTGAAACTCTGAGACACTGAGACACAGAGACACTGAGACTCTGAGACACTGAGAATAGAGACATGGAGACACGCAGACAATGAGACACTGAGACACAGAGACACTGGGACACAGAAACACAGAGTTTGAGACAGAGCGACACTGAGACTCTGAGACACTGAACCACTGAGACACAGAGACACAGAGACACAGCGACACTGAGTCTCTGAGACACTGAGACACAGAGACACAGAGACACTGAGACACAGCGACACAGAGAAACTGAGACTTTGAGACACTGAGGCACAGATACACAGATACACTGAGACTCTGAGACACGGAGACACAGAGACACAGCAACACAGAGACACTGAGACACTGAGACACAGAGACACAGAGACACTGAGACACTGGAAACTCTGTGACACTGAGACACTGAGACACAGAGAAACTGAGATTCTGAGACACTAGACACTGAGACCGTGAGACACAGAGACACTGAGACTCTGAGACACTCAGACACAGAGACACAGAGACACTGAGACACAGCGACACTGAGAAACTGAGACTTTGAGACACTGAGAATAGAGACATGGAGACACACAGACAATGAGACACTGAGACACAGAGACACTGGGACACAGAGACACAGAGACACAGCGACACTGAGTCTCTGAGACACAGAGACACTGAGACACAGCGACACAGAGAAACTGAGACATTGAGACACTGAGGCACAGATACACAGATACACTGAGACTCTGAGACAGAGTTTGAGACACTGAGACACTGAGACTCTGAGACTCTGAGACACTGAGACACAGAGACACTGAGACACAGACACAGAGACACTGAGACTCTGAGACACAGAGATGCTGAGACACTGAGACACTAGACACTGAGACACAGAGACACTGAGACTCTGAGAGACACAGACACAGAGACAGTGAAACTCTGAGACACTGAGACACAGAGACACTGAGGCTCTGAGACACTGAGAATAGAGACATGGAGACACACAGACAATGAGACACTGAGACACAGAGACACTGGGACACAGAGACACAGAGACACAGCGACACTGAGAAACTGAGACATTGAGACACTGAGGCACAGATACACAGATACACAGATACACTGAGACTCTGAGACACGGAGACACAGAGACACAGAAACACAGAGACACTGAGACACTGAGACAGTGAGACACAGAGACACTGAGACTCTGAGACACTGAGACACTGAGACACAAAGATACTGAGACACAGAGACACCGAGACTCTGAGACACTGAGTCACTGAGACACAGAGACACAGAGACACTGAGACTCTGAGACACTAGACACTGAGACAGTGAGACACAGAGACACTGAGACTCTGAGACACTGAGACACTGAGACACAAAGACACTGAGACACAGAGACACAGAGACACTGAGACACTGAGACACTGAGACACAGAGACACAGAGACACTGAGACTCTGAGACTCTAGACACTGAGAGACTGAGACACAGAGACACTGAGACTCTGAAACACTGAGACACAGAGACACAAAGACACTGAGACACAGAGACACTGAGACTCTGAGACACTGAGACACAGAGACACTGTGACTCTGAGACACTGAGACACAGAGACACAGAGACACTGAGTCACTGAGACACTGAGACACAGAGACACTGACACACTGAGACACAGAGACACTGTGACACTGAGACACAGAGACACTGAGACACAGAGACACTGAGACACTGAGACACTGAGACACTGAGACTCTGAGACACTGAGGCACTGAGACACAGAGACACGGTGGCACAGAGACACAGTGACTCTGAGACACTGAGAGACTGAGACACCGAGAACCAGAGACACTGAGACTCTGAGACACTGAGACAAAGAGACACTGAGACACAGAGCCACAGAGACACTGAGACACTGAGACACAGAGACTCTGACACACTGAGACACAGAGACACTGAGACACAGCAACACTGAGAAACTGAGACTTTCAGACACTGAGGCACATAAACACAGATACACTGTGACTCTGATACATGGAGACACAGAGACACAGAAACAGAGAGACACAGAGACGCAGAGACACAGAGAAACTGAGACTCTGAGACACTGCGGCACTGAGACACAGAGACACTGAGACACTGAGACACTGAGACACAGAGAAGCTGAGACACTGAGACACTGAGACACAGAGACACTGAGACACAGAGACACTGAGAATCTGAGACACTGAGACACAGAGACTCTGAGACACTGAGACACTGAGACATAGAGACACAGAGACACTGAGACACTGAGACACAGAGACTCTGAGACACGGAGACACTGAGCCACAGAGACACTGAAACTCTGAGACTCTGAGATTCTGAGACACTGAGACACAGAGACACTGAGACACAGAGACACAGAGACACAGAGACACTGAGACACAGCGACACTGAGACTCTCAGACACAGAGACACTGAGACACTGAGAAACAGAGACACTGAGCCTGTGAGACACAGAGAACTGAGACACAGAGACACTGAGACACAGAGACACAGAGACACTGACACACAGAGACACAGAGACACTGAGACACTGAGACTCTGAGACACTAGACACTGAGACACAGAGACACAGACACAGAGACACTGAGACTCTGAGACACAGAGACACTGAGACACTAGACACTGAGACACAGAGACACTGAGACTCTGAGACACTGAGACACAGAGAACCTGAGACTCTGAGACACTGAGACACAGAGACACTGAGACACCGAGACACGGAGACACAGAGACACTGACACACAGAGACACAGAGACACTGAGACATAGAGACACTGAGACACAGAGACACTGAGACTCTGAGACACTGTGACACAGAGACACAGAGACACTGTGACACTGAGACACTGAGACTCTGAGACACTGAGACACTGAGACTCTGATACTCTGAGACACAGAGTCACTGAGACACAGAGACACAGAGACAAAGAGACTCGTAGACACTGAGATACAGAGACACAGAGACACTGAGACGCAGAGACACTGAGACTCTGAGACAATGAGAAACTGAGACACAGAGACACTGAGACACCGAGACACTGAGACTCTGAGACACTGTGACACAGAGACACAGAGACACTGAGATACAGAGGCACTGAGACTCTGAGACACTGTGACCCTGAGACACAGAGACACTGAGCCTCTGAGACTCTGAGACACTGAGACACAGAGACAGTGAGACACTGAGACAATGAGACACTGAGATAAAGAGCCACAGAGACACAGAGACTCTGAGACACTGAGACACTGAGACACAGAGACACTGAGACTCTGAGACACTGAGACACTGAGACTCTGAGACACTGAGACACAGAGACACTGAGACAGAGCGACATTGAGACTCTGAGACACAGAAACACAGAGACACTGAGAAACAGCGACACTGAGACTCTGAGACACTGAGACACTGAGACACAGAGACACTGAGGCTCTGAGACACTGTGACACTGAGACACAGAGACACTGAGACACTGAGACTCTGAGACACTAGACACTGAGACACATAGACACAGAGACACTGAGACACAGAGACACAGCGACACTGAGACTCTCAGACACAAAGACACTGAGACACTGAGAAACAGAGACACTGAGCCTGTGAGACACAGAGAACTGAGACACAGAGACACTGAGACACAGCGGTACTGAGAACATGAGACACTGAGACACTGAGGCACAGAGACACAGACACACTGAGACCCTGAGACACGGAGACACAGAGACACAGAAACACAGAGACACTGAGACACAGAGACACAGAGAAACTGAGACTCTGAGACACTGAGACACAAAGACACAGTGACATTCAGACTCTGAGACATTGAGACACAAAGACACAGAGACCCTGAGACACAGAGACACTGAGACAAAGAGACACTGAGACACAGAGAGACAGAGACACTGAGACACAGAGAGACAGAGACACTGAGACTCTGAGACACTGAGACTCTGAGACACTGAGACACAGAGGCACTGAGACACAGAGACACTGAGACTCTGAGACACTGAGACACTGAGACACAGAGACACTGAGACACAGAGACTCTGAGACTCAGAGACACTGAGACACAGAGACACTGAGACACAGAGACACTCAGACTCTGGGACATTGAAACACAGAGACACAGAGACCCAGAGACACAGAGACGCTGAGACACTGAGACATAGAGACACTGAGACACAGAGACACAGAGACACTGAGACTCTGAGACACTGAGACAGTGAACTCCGAGACACTGAGACACGGTGACTCTGAGACCCAGAGACACAGAGACATTGAGACTCTGAGACTCTGAGACACTGAGACACAGAGACACTGAGACACAGAGACACTGAGACACTGAGGCTCTGAGACTCTGAGACACTGAGACTCTGAGACACAGAGACACAGAGACAGTGAGACTCTGAGACACTGAGACACAGAGACAATAAGACACAGAGACACTGATACTCTGAGACACAGAGACAGTGTTACACAGTGGCACTGAGCCTATGAGACACTGAGACACAGAGTCACAGAGACACTGAGACTCTGAGACACTGAGACACAGAAATACTGAGACTCAGAGACACTGAGACACTGAGGCACAGAGACTCTGAGACACAGAGACACAGAGACACTGAGACTCTGAGGCACTGAGACCCTTTGAAACTGAGACACTGAGACACGGAGACTCTGAGACACTGAGACACAGAAACACTGAGACTGTGAGACACAAAGTCACAGAGACACAGAGACACTGTGACACTGAGACACAGAGACACAGAGACTCTGAGACACTGAGACACTGATGCACTGAGTCTCTGAGGCACTTGGACACTGAGACTCGGAGACACTGAGACACTGAGACAGTGAGACTCAGAAGCACTGAGACACTGACACACTGAGGCGCAGAGGCACAGAGGCACAGAGACACTGAGACTCTCAGACACTGAGACACTGAGACATAGACACACAGAGACACTGAGACTCTGAGACACTGGGTCTCTGATACACTGAGACACTGAGTCACTGAGACTCAGAGACACTGTGACACTGAGACACAGAGACACTGAGACTCTGAGACCCTGAGTCACAGAGACAAAGAGACTCTGAGACTCTGAGGCACTGAGACACAGAGACACACAGACACACAGACACTGAGACTCTGAGACACTGAGACACAGAGACTCTGAGACTCTGAGACAGTGAGACACAGAGTCACAGCGACACTGAAGCTCTGAGACACTGAGACACAGAGACACTGAGACTCTGAGACACAGAGACACTGAGACTATGAGACACAGAGACACAGAGACACTGAGACTCTGAAACACTGTGACACTGAGACACAGACACACAGGGACACTGAGACACAGACACACTGAGGCACTGAGACACTGAGACACAGAGACACTGAGACACTCGGGCACAGAGACACTGAGACACAGAGACACTGAGACTCTGAGACACTGAGACACTGAGACAGAGACACTGAGACACTGACATTCTGAGACTCTGAGGCACAGAGTCGCAGAGACACTGAGACACCGAAACACCGAGACTCCGAGACACTGAGCCTCTGAGACTCTGAGACTCTGAGACTCTCAGACACTGAGACAATGAGACCCAGAGACAAAGGGACTCTGAGGCACTGACACACAGGGACACTGAGACACTAAGGCACTGAGACACACAGACACTGAGACTCTGATACACAGAGACACAGTGACACAGAGACACAGAAACACTGAGACACTGAGGCATAGAGACTCTGCGACACAGAGAAACAGAGATTCTGAGACACTGAGACACTGAAACACTGAGACACAGTGGCACAGAGAAACTGAGTCACAGAGACACAGAGACCCTGAGACATTGAGATACAGAGACACAGTGACTCTGAGACACTGATTCACAGTGACACTGGGACACAGAGAAACAGAGACTCTGAGTAACTGAGACACTGAGATACTGAAACAGAGTGGCACAGAGAGACTGAGTCACAGAGACACAGAGATACTGAGACACTGAGAAACTGAGACTCTGAGACACAGAGACACTGAGACAAAGAGACATTGGGGCACAAAGACACAGAGACTCCGAGACACTCAGACACAGAAACACAGAGACATTGAGACTCTGAGACACTGATACTCAGAAACACAGAGACACTGAGACACAGGGACGGAGAGAAACTGAGACACAGAGACACAGAGACTCTGAGACTCTGAGATACTGAGACACTGAGGCACAGGGACACTGAGACATTGAGACTCTGAGACACTGAGACACAGAGAAACTGAGACACTGAGATAATGAGACACTGAGGCACAGAGACACTGAGACATTGAGACTCTGAGACACTGAGACACAGAGAAACTGAGACACTGAGATAATGAGACACTGAGACACAGAGAGAGAGACATTGAGACTCTGAGACACAGACACAGAGACACAGAGACAGTGAGACACTGAGACACAGAGACACTGCGACACTATGCACAGAGACACTGAGAAACTGAGACCCAGAAACACAGTGACGCTGAAACTCTGAGACACTGAGACACAGATACACAGATACACAGAGGCACAGAGAGACAGAGAAATTGAGACTCTGAGACACTGAGACACAGAGACACAGAGACGCTGTGACACAGAGACACAGAGACACTGAGAAATAGTGACACTGAGACTCATAGACACTGAGACACAGAGACACTGAGACACTGGGACACAGAGAAACAGAGACTCTGAGTAACTGAGACAAAGAGATATTGAGACAGAGTGGCACAGCGAGACTGAGTCACAGTGACACAGAGACACTGAGACTCTGAGACACAGAGACACTGAGACACAGAGACATTGGGGCACAAAGACACGGAGACATTGGGGCACAGAGACACAGAGACACCGAGACACAGAGACACAGAGAAACTGAGACACTGCGATAATGAGACACTGAGGCACAGAGACACAGAGACACGGAGACACAGAGACACAGTGAATCAGAGACACAGAGACTCAAGACACAGACACACAGAGACTCAGAGACGCAGAGACATCGAGACATCGAGACACAGAGACACAGAGACTCAGAGACTCAGAGACACAGAGACACAGACTCGCAGAGACACAGAGCAACGGAGACACAGGGACTCAGAGACACAGAGACTCAGAGACTCAGAGCAACAGAGACACAGAGACTCAGACACACAGAGACACAGACACACAGAGTCACAGAGACACCAAGACTCAGAGACACAGAGACTCAGAGACACAGAGACTCAGAGACACAGAGACGCCGCGACACAGATACTCAGACACTCCGAGACACAGAGACATGGAGACACATCGACACAGAGAATCAGAGATACAGAGACCCAGAGACACAGACACACAGAGACTCAAAGACACAGAGACACAGAGTCATGGAGACAACTAGAGACAGAGACACAGAGGCTCAGAGACACAGAGACGCAGAGACTCAGAGACACAGAGACACAGAGAGTCAGGGACACATAGACTCAGAGACATAGAGGCACGGATACTCAGAGACACAGAGACACCGCGACACCGAGACCCAGAAACAAAGAGGCACAGAGTCACAGAGACACAGAAACAGAGAGACTCAGAGACACAGAGGCTCAGAGACATATAGACACAGAGACTCAGAGACACAGAGGCACAGAGGCACGGAGGCACAGAGCCACAGAGATGAAGAGACACTGAGACACAGAGACACCGAGACACAGAGACACGGAGACACAACGGCAGAGAGACTCAAAGACACCGAGACACAGAGACTCAGAGACACAGAGACACCGTGACACCGAGATCCAGAGACTCAGAGACTCAGAAACACAGAGGCACAGAGACACCGCGACTCCGAGACTCAGAGACACAGAGACTCAAAGACACAGAGGCTCAGAGACACATAGAGACAGAGACTCAGAGACATAGATACATAGAGACACAGAGGAACAGAGACACAGAAACTCAGAGACACAGAGACTCAGAGACATAGAGACAATGAGACTCAGAGACACAGTGGCACAGAGACATGGAGACACCGAGACACAGAGTCACAGAGACTCAAAGACGCAGAGACACAGAGACTCAGACACACAGAGACACAGAGACACAGAGACACAGAGACCCAGAGACACCAAGACTCAGAGACACAGAGACTCAGAGATGGAGAGAAACAGAGACACAGAGACTCAGGGACATAGAGAGTCAGAGACTCAGAGTCACAAAGGCACGGAGACACGGAGACACAGAGACACAGAGCCACAGGTACACAGAGACACTGAGACACAGAGACTCAAAGACACAGAGACACAGAGAGACACAGAGACACCATAGAACATAGAACATAGATCATAGAACATTACAGCGCAGAACAGGCCCTTCGGCCCACGATGTTGCGCCGACCAGTTAAAAAACAATGACCCACTAGCCTAAACCAAACCCTTTCCATCCATAAACCTATCCACGGATCTCTTAAATGCCCCCAAACTAGGCGCATTTAGAACTGCAGCAGGCAGGGCATTCCAATCCCTCACCACCCTCTGGGTAAAGAACCTACCCCTGACATCCGTCCTATAACTACCACCCCTTAATTTAAAACCATGCCCCCTCTTGCTAGCTTTCTCCATCCGAGGAAAAAGGCTATCACTATCCACCCTATCTAAACCTCTAATCATCTTCTATGTTTCAATAAGATCCCCTCTTAGCCGCCTTCTTTCCAGTGAAAACAACCCCAAATCCCTCAGTCTCTCCTCATAGGACCTCCCCTCCATACCAGGCAACATCCTGGTAAACCTCCTCTGCACCCTCTCCAAAGCCTCCACATCCTTCCTGTAATGTGGGGACCAGAACTGCATACAGTACTCCAAGTGCGGCCGCACCAGAGTTGTGTACAGTTGCAACATGACGCTGCGACTCCTAAATTCAATCCCCCTACCAATAAACGCCAAGGCACCGTACACCTTCTTAACAACCTTATCTACTTGATTCCCGACTTTCAGGGATCTATGTACACATACACCTAGATCCCTCTGTTCATCCACACTATTCAAAATCCTCCCGTTAGCATCTGTTATTCCTACCAAAGTGAATTACATCACACTTCTCCGCATTAAACTCCATCCGCCACCTCTCGGCCCAGGTCTGCAACCTGTCTAAGTCTCCCTGCAAACTATGACACCCTTCCTCACAATTTACCACACCTCCGACTTTGGTGTCATCAGCATTTTCTGCAGAAGCCTATCATGGTGAACCTTATCAAACGCCTTACTAAAATCCATATATACCACGTCAACTGCCTTACCCCCATGCACCTCTTTGGTCACTTTCTCAAAAAGACACCAAGACTCAGAGACACAGAGACTCAGAGACTCGGAGACACAGAGAAACGGAGACACGTCGACACAGAGAATCAGAGACGCAGAGACACAGACACGCAGAGACTCAGAGGCACTAAGACTCAGAGACATAGAGACACGGAGACTCAGATGCACAGAGACACAGAGACACCACAACACCGAGACTCAGAGTATCAGAGACTCAGAAACACAGAGGCACAGAGACACAGAAACACTGAGACACAGAGACACCGTGACTCCGAGACTCAGAGTCTCAGAGACACAGAGACACAGATACTAAGAGACATATAGAAACAGAGACACAGAGACATAGAGAAACAGAGACTCAGAGACACGGAGACACATCGACACATAGAATGAGAGACACAGAGACACCGAGACACAGAGGCTCAGAGACACAGAGACAAAGAGACTCAGAGACACCGAGACACATAGACTCAGAGACATAGAAACACGGAGAGTCAGAGACACAGAAACACAGAGGCACAGAGACACAGAGACACTGAGACACTTCGACACCGAGACTCAGAGACTCAGAAACACAGAGGCACAGAGACACAGGGACTCAGAGACACAGAGGCACTGAGACACTGCGACACCGAGACTCAGAGACACAGAGACTCAGAATCACTGGGGCACAGAGACACCGCGACTCCGAGAGTCAGAGACTCAGAGACACAGAGACTCAGAGACACAGATATATAGAGACACAGAGAAACAGATACACAGAAACTCTGAGACACTGAGACACTGAGAATCAGAGATTCTGATGCTCTGAGACACTGAGACACAGAGACACAGTGACTCAGAGACTCTGAGACTCTGAGACTCTGAGACTCTGAGACACACAGACACAGAGACACAGAGGCACTGACACTCTGAGACACTGAGACTCTGATCAACTGAGACACAGAGACTTTGAAACACTGAGACACAGAGACACTGAGATACTGACACTCTGAGACACTGAGACTCTGAGTCTCGGCGATACAGAGACACAGAGACTCAGAGACACAGAGACACAGAGATTCAGACACACAGAGACACAGAGACACCACGACTCAGAGACACAGAGACACAGATACTCAGACACTCAGAGACACAGAGACACGGACACACATCGACACAAAGAATCAGAGACACAAAGACTCAGAGACACAGACACACAGACTCAAAGACACAGAGACACCGAGACATCTAGAGACAGAGACACAGAGGCTCAGAGACACAGAGACGCAGAGACTCAGAGACTCAGACACACAGAGACACAGAGACTCAGAGACACAGGGACACAGAGAGTCAGGGACACATAGACTCAGGGACATAGAGGCACGGAGACTCAGAGACACCGCGACACCGAGACTCAGAAACACAGAGCCCCAGGTACACAGAGACTCAGCAACACAGGGACACTGAGACACCGCGACTCCGAGACTCAGAGATTCAGAAACACACAGGCAAAGAGTCACAGAGAAACAGAGACTCAGAGGCACAGAAACAGAGAGACTCAGAGACACAGAGACTCAGAGACATATAGAAATAGAGACTCAGAGACACAGAGACACAGAGACTCAGAGACACAGAGAAACAGAGACACAGAGACACAGAGACACGGAGACGCAGAGACACTGAGACACAGAGACACCGAGACACAGAGACACAGAGACTCAGAGACACAGAGACACGGAGACACAGAGACACAGAGACACAGAGACGCAGAGACACAGAGAAACAGAGACACAGAGACACAGAGACACGGAGACGCAGAGACACTGAGACACAGAGACACCGAGACACAGAGACACAGAGACTCAGAGACACAGAGACACAGAGACACAGAGACTCAGAGACACAGAGACACGGAGACACAGAGACACAGAGACTCAGCAACACATAGACTCAGAGACACAGAGACACGGAGATTCAGAGACACAGAGACACCGTGACACTGAGACCCAGAGACTCAGAGACTCAGAAACACAGAGGTACAGAGACTCAGAAACACTGAGACACTGAGACACAGAGACACCGCGACTCCGAGAATCAGAGACTCAGAGACACAGAAGCTCAGAGACTCAGAGACACGGAGACTCAGAGACACAGAGACTCAGAGACACAGAGACTCAGAGACACATAGAGACAGAGACTCAGAGGCACAGAGACACAGATACATAGAGACACGGAGAAACAGAGACACAGAAACTCAGAGACACAGAGACTCAGAGACATAGAGACAATGAGACTCAGAGACATAGAGCCACAGAAACTCAGAGAATCAGAGACACTAAGACACGAAGACGCAATGACACAGAGAATCAGAGACACAGAGGCTCAGAGGCACAGATACACAGACACTCACAGACACAGAGACACCGAGATATCGAGACACAGAGACTCAGAGACACATAGAGACAGAGGCTCAGAGACACAGAGACACATGGACCCAGAGACACATAGATCAGGGACACAGAGACACAGAGACTCAGAGACGCTGAGACACAGAGGCTCAGAGAAACAGAGACTCAGAGACAGAGTGAAACAGAGACACAGAGACACAGAGACTCAGAGACACATAGAGACAGAGACTCAGAGACACAGAGACACAGATACATAGAGACACCGAGAAACAGAGACACAGAAACTCAGAGACACAGAGACTCAGAGACATAGAGACAATGAGACTGAGAGACACAGAGGCATAGAGACACAGAGACTCAGACACACAGAGACACAGAGACACCAAGACTCAGAGACACAGAGACTCAGAGATGGAGAGAAACAGAGACACAGAGAGTCAGAGACATAGAGGCTCAGAGACACTGAGACACAGAGACTCAAAGACACAAAGACACAGAGACACAGAGACAAAGAGACTCAGACACAGAGAGACACAGAGACACAAAGACTCAGGGACACAGAGACTCAGAGAGACAGAGACTCAGAGACACCGAGACACAGTGACTCGGAGAAACAGAGAAACGGAGACAATCAACACAGAGAATCAGAGACACAGAGACTCAGAGCCTCAGAGACACAGACACACAGAGACTCAGAGACACAGAGACACCGAGACATTGAAACACAGAGACACAGAGACTCAGAGACATAGAGACGCAGATACTCTGAGATGCAGCGACTCTGCGACGCTGAGACCCAGAGACTCTGAGATGCAGGTACTCTGAGATGCAGGTACTCTGAGACGCAGAGACTCTAAGACACTGAGTCTCTGAGACGCAGAGACGTAGATACTCTGAGTCACAGAAACTCTGAGACACTGAGACGCAGAGACTCTGAGATGCAGACACTCTGAGACGCAGATACTCGGAGACACAGATACCCTGAGACGCAGATACTCTGAGACGCAGAGACTCTGAGATGCAGAGAGTCTGAGACGCTGAGACACAGAGACTCTGAGACGCAGAGACTCTGAGATGCATAGACACTAAGACGCTTATACGATGAGACGCAGAGCCGCAGAGACTCTGAGACTCTGAGACGCAGAGACTCTGAGATGCAGAGACTCTGAGATGCTGAGACACAGAGACTCTGAGACTCTGAGATGCAGAGGCTCTGAGACGCAGAGGCGTCGAGACTCTGAGACGCAGAGATTCTGAGACACAGGGACTCTGAGATGCAGAGCATCTGTGACGCAGAGACGTTGAGACTCTGAGACGCAGAGAAACTGAGATGCTGAGATGCGGAGACTCTGAGACGCAGAGACTCTGAGACACAGAGACTCTGAGTCACACAGGCGTGGAGATTCTGCGACTCTGAGAGTCTGAGACGCAGAGACTTTGAGACGCAGAAACGCAGACTCTCTGAGACGCAGAGACTCGGAGATGCAGAGACTCTGAGACGCAGAGACTCTGAGACACACAGACACAGAGACACAGAGACGCAGAGATTCTGAGATGCAGAGACTCTAAGACGCTGAGACGCAAGAATTTGAGACTCTGAGATGCAGAGACTCTGAGACGCAGAGACTCTGAGAGATAGAGACGCTGAGAGATAGAGACGCTGAGAGATAGAGACGCTGAGTCACTGAGACACAGAGACGCAGAGACTCCAAGACGATGAGACGCAGAGACTCTGAGACACACAGACTCTGAGATGCAGGCACTCTGAGATGCTGAGACGCAGAGACCCTGAGACGCAGAGTCTCTGAGACTCTGAGACGCGGAGACTCTGAGACGCAAAGACGTCGAGACTCTGAGACGCAGAGACTCTGAGACACAGGGGCTCAGAGACGCAGAGCATCTGAGACGCAGAGACGCTGAGACTCTGAGACGCAGAGACACTGAGATGCAGAGATGCGGAGATCCTGAGACACAGAGACGCAGAGACTCTGAGATGCAAACACTCTGAGACGCTGAGATGCAGAGACGCAGAGACCCTAAGATGCAGGGACTCTGAGACACAGGGACAATGAGTTGATTGGAGATAGTCAGCATAGTTTTGTGGCGGGTAGGTCGTGCCTTACTAACCTGATTGAGTTTTTTGAGAAAGTGACCAAAGAGGTGGATGGGGGTAAGGCAGTGGACGTGGTGTATATGGATTTTAGTAAGGCGTTTGATAAGGTTCAGAATGGTAGGCTTCTGCACAAAATGCAGATGTATGGGATTGGGGGTGATCTAAGGAACTGGATTAGGAATTGGCTAGCGGATAGGAGACAGAGGGTAGTGGTTGACGGTAAATATTCATCATGGAGTTCGGTTACAAGTGGTGTGCCTCAGGGATCTGTGTTGGGGCCACTGCTGTTTGTGATTTTTATTAATGATCTGGATGAGGGTATAGTTGGGTGGATCAGTAAATTTGCTGATGACACCAAAGTCGGAGGTGTGGTAGATAGTGAGGAAGGTTGTCATAGTTTGCAGGAAGACTTAGACAGGTTGCAGAGCTGGGCCGAGAGGTGGCGGATGGAGTTTAATGCAGAGAAATGTGAGGTAATTCACTTTGGTAGGAATAACAGATGTGTTGAGTATAGGGCTAACGGGAAGACTTTGAATAGTGTGGAGGAGCAGAGGGATCTAGGTGTATGTGTACATAGATCCCTGAAAGTTGGGAATCAAGTAGATAAGGTTGTTAAGAAGGCATACAGTGTCTTGGCGTTTATTGGTAGGGGGATTGAATTTAGGAGTCGTAGCGTCATGTTGCAACTGTACACAACTCTGGTGCGGCCGCACTTGGAGTATTGTGTGCAGTTCTGGTCCCCACATTACAGGAAGGATGTGGAGGCTTTGGAGAGGGTGCAGAGGAGGTTTACCAGGATGTTGCCTGGTATGGAGGGGAGATCCTATGAGGAGAGGCTGAGGGATTTGGGGTTGTTTTCGCTGGAAAGAAGGCGGCTAAGAGGGGATCTTATTGAAACATATAAGATGATTAGAGGTTTAGATAGGGTGGACAGTGATAGCCTTTTTCCTCTGATGGAAAAATCTAGCACGAGGGGGCATGGCTTTAAACTAAGGGGGGGTAGTTATAGGACGGATGTCAGGGGTAGGTTCTTTACCCAGAGGGTGGTGAGGGACTGGAATGCCCTGCCTGCTGCAGTTGTAAATGCGCCTAGTTTGGGGGCGTTTAAGAGGTCTGTGGACAGGTTTATGGACGAAAAGGGATTGGTTTAGGTTAGTGGGTCATTGTTGTTGTTTTTGTTTTTTAACTGGTTGGCGCAACATCGTGGGCCGAAGGGCCTGTTCTGCGCTGCAATGTTCTATGTTCTATGTTCTATGTTCTATGAGTCTCAGAGACGCGGAGACTCTGTGACTCTGAGAGTCTGAGACGCAGAGACTTTGAGACCCAGAGACGCAGACACTCTGAGGCGCAGAGACTCGGAGACGCAGGAACTCTGAGACGCAGAGACTCTGAGACACAGAGACTCGGAGACGCTGAGACGCTGAGACGCTGAGACTCTGTGATGCAGAGACGCAGATACTCTGAGACGCTGACACTCTGAGACGCAGAGACTCTGAGACGCAGGGACTCTGAGACGCAGGGACTCTGAACTGCAGAGATGCAGATTCTCAGGGGCGCAGAGACTCTGAGATGCTGAGACGCAGAGACTCTGAGAGGCAGAGACTCTGAGACGAAGAGATGCTGAGACGCATAGATTCTGAGACGCAGAGACACAGAGACACAGGAACTCTGAGACGCAGAGGCTTTGAGACGCAGAGACTCTGAGACGCTGAGACGCAGAGATGCTGAGAGGCAGAGACTCTGAGACGCGGAGACTCTATGACGCTGAGACGCAGAGTCACTGAGACGCCGAGACACTGAGAAGCAGAGACTCTGAGAAGCAGAGACGCTGAGACACAGAGATGTTGAGACGTTGAGATGTAGAGACGCAGATATGCTGAGTCCCAGAGAATCTGAGAGGCAGAGACTCTGAGAGGCAGAGACCGTGAGTGGCAGAGACTCTGAGAGGCAGAGACTCTGAGATGCAGAGAGTCTGAGAGGCAGAGACTCTGAGATGCAGACACGGAGATAATATGAGATGCAGAGACTCTGAGACGCAGGGACTCTCAGACGCAGAGACTCTGAGATGCAGCGACACAGAGGTGCAGAGACGCAGACACTCTGAGACACAGAGACGCTGAGACGCAGAGATGCAGAGATGCACAGACGCAGAGACCCATAGACACAGAGACTCTGAGATGCCGAGACTCTTGAGACGCAGAGACTCTGAGACGCAGAGACGCAGAGACGTAGAGACTCTGAGACGCAGAGACGCAGAGACTCTGGGACACAGAGACTCTAAGACACAGACACTCTGAGATGAAGAGACTCTGAGACGAAGAGACTCTGAGACGCAGAGACACAGAGACTCTGAGACGCAGAGACGTAGAGGCTCTGAGATGCAGAGACTCTCAGACGAAGAGACTCTGAGAGGCAGAGACTCTGAGACGCAGAGATTCTGAGATGCAGAGACGACAAGACTCGGAGACCCAGAGACTCTGAGATGCACAGACTCTGACATGCAGCGATGGAGAGGCGCAGAGACACACAGATTCTGAGACACAGAGACTCTGAGATACAGAGGCTCTGAGATGCAGTGACGCAGAGACACAGAGACGCCGAGACTCTGAGATGCAGAGGCTCTGAGACTCTGAGACGCAGGGACGGAGAGATACAGAGACTCTCAGACGAAGAGACTCTGAGAGGCAGAGAACCTGAGATGCAGAGACACAGAGAGGCAGAGACTCTGACACTCAGAGAGTCTGAGTTGAAGAGACTCTGAGACGAAGAGACTCTGAGACGCGGAGACTCTGAGACGCAGCAACTTAAAGACTCTGAGATGCAGACACTCTGAGACAAAGAGACTCTGAGACGCAGAGATGCAGAGGCTCTGAATCTCTGAGACGCAGAGCCGCAGAGACTCTGAGTCTCTGAGACGCAGAGCCACAGAGACTCTGAGTCTCTGAGACGCAGAGACGTAGAGAGTCTGAGACTCTGAGACGCTGAGATTCTGAGACTCTGAGAATCTGAGATGCACACACTCTGTGATGCAGCGACGTGGAGGCGCAGAGACTCTGAGACGCAGTGTCTCTGAGATGCAGAGACTCTGAGACTCTCAGACGCAGAGACCCAGAGACTCTGAGACGCACACACGCAGAGACTCAGCGACACAGAAACGCAGAGACTCTGAGACGCCGAGACTCTAATAAGCAGAGAAACTGAGATGCAGAGACGCAGAGACTCTGAGTCGGAGGGACGCAGAGACTCGCAGACGCAGAGACTCTAAGACGCTGAGACTCTGAGAATCTGAGGCGCAGAGACTCAGAGACCGACAGACTCTGAGATGCACAGGCGCAGAGACACAGAGACTCTGAGATGCACAGACGCAGAGGCGCAGAGATGCACAGACGCAGAGGCGCAGAGATGCAGAGACTCTGAGACACAGAAACTCTGAGAGGCAGAGACTCTGAGATGCAGAGACACCGAGACGCGGGGACAGAGAGACTCTGAGACGCAGAAACTCTGAGACTCTGAGACGCAGAAACTCTGAGACTCTGAGATGCAGAGACTCTGAGACGCAGAGATTCTGAGATGCAGAGGCGAAGAGACCCGGAGACCCAGAAACTCTGAGTTGCAGAGACTCTGAGACGCAGTGACGGAGAGGCGCAGAGATGCACAGATTCTGAGACACAGAGACTCTGAGATACAGAGGCTCTGAGACGCAACAATGCAGAGACACAGAGACGCAGAGACTCTGAGATGCAGAGACTCTGAGACTCTGAGACGCAGGGACGGAGAGACACAGAGACGCAGAGGCTCAGAGATGCAGAGACTCTGAGATGCAGTGACTCTGAGACTCAGCGACTCTGAGAGGCAGTGACGCTGAGACGAACAGACTCTGAGAAGCAGAGACTCTGAGACGCTGAGACGCAGAGTCGCTGAGACGCAGAGACGCTGAGGTTCAGAGAGTCTAAGACGCAGAGACGCTGAGACGCAGGGACTCTGAGACAAAGAGATGCTGAGACGCAGAGACTCTGAGACGCAGAGACACAGAGACGCAGAAACTCTGAGACGCAGAGACTCTGAGACGCTGAGACGCAGAGACACTGCGAGGAAGAGACTCTGAGACGCGGAGACTCTATGACGCTGAGACGCAGAGTCACTGAGACACCGAGACGCTGAGAAGCAGAGACTCTGAGAAGCAGAGACGCTGAGGCACAGAGATGTTGAGACGTTGAGATGTAGAGACGCTGAGACGCGGAGACTCTGAGAGGCAGAGACGCTGAGTCCCAGAGAATCTGAGACGTAGAGACTCTGAGACGCAGAGACTCTGAGAGGCAGAGACGCTGAGAGGCAGAGAATCTGAGACGCTGAGACACTGAAACACAGTGACTCTTAGACTCTGAGACATAGAGATGCTGAGAATCGGAGACACGGAGATACAGAGTCTGTGAGATGCAGAGACGCTGAGACGCAGAGACGCTGAGACGCAGAGATGCTGAGACGCAGAAAACGCTGAGATGCAGAGACTCTGAACGCAGAGACTCTGAGACGCAGAGATGCTGAGATGCAGAGACTCTGAGACTCTGAGACTCTGAGACGCTGAGACGCAAAGACTCTGAGACGCAGAGATGCTGAGAGTCTGAGATGCAGGGACTCTGAGACGCAGAGGATCTGAGAAGCAGACACGCTGAGACACAATGACTCTGAGAAACAGGGATGCAGACACTCAGAGACTCTGAGACTCTGAGACGCAGAGACTCTTAGACGCAGAGACACTGAGATGCAGAGACGCTGAGACGCAGAGAAGCTGATACGCAGAGAGTCTGAAACGCGGAGATGAAGAGACTACGAGACGCTGAGACACAGAGACGCAGAGATGCTGAGACGTAGAGACGCAGAGACGCTGCGACGCATAAAATGTGAGACGCAGAGACGCTGAGACGCAGAGACTCTGAGACGCAGAGATGCTGAGAGTCTGAGGCACAGGGACTCTGACACGCAGAGGGTCTGAGACGCAGAGACTCTGAGACGCAGAGACACTGAGACGCAGAGACGCTGAGACACTGAGACGCAGAGAGTCTGAAACGCGAAGATGCAGAGACTCCGAGACGCTGAGACGCAGAGACTCGAGATGCAGAGACGCTGAGACGCTGAGTGGCACAGAAGCTGAGAGGCAGAGACTCTGAGGCGCTGAGACACAGAGACTCTGAGAAGCAGAGAACATGAGACGCAGAGATGCTGAGAGGCAGAGACGCTGAGACTCTGAGACGCACAGATGCAGAGTGGAGACTCTGAGACGCACAGATGCAGAGTGGGGACTCAGAGACGCAGCGACTCTGAGAGGCAGAGATGCTGAGACGAACAGACTCTGAGACGGAGAGAATCTGAGACTCTGGGACGCTGAGATGCTGAGAACCAGAGACACTGAGACGCAGAGACGCTGAGGCGCAGAGACTCTGAGACGCAGCGACGCTGGGACGCAGAAATCTTGAGACGTTGAGACGCCAAGACTCTGAGACGCAGAGACGCTGAGTCGCAGAGAATTTGAGAGGCAATGACTCTGAGATGCAAAGACACTGAGACGCTGAGACGCTGGGACGCAGAGACTCTGAGGCGCAGAGAGTCTGAGACGCAGAGACGCTGAGACGCAGACACTCTGAGACGCTGAGATGCAAAAACGCTGAGACCCAGAGACTCTGAGACCCAGAGACGCTGAGACACTGAGACTCTGTGACTCTGAGACGCAGAGACACTGAGACTCAGAGATGCTGAGACGCAGAGACTCTGAGACTCTGAGATGCTGAGACGCAGAGACGCTCAGACGTAGAGCCGTAGAGACGCTGAGATGCAGAGACTCTGAGACGCAGAGACGCTGAGATGGAGAGACTCTTAGATGCAGAGACTCTGAGACGTGGAGTCGCAGAGACTCTGAGAGGCAGATACTCTGAGAGGCAGAGACGCAGAGACGTTGAGACTCTGAGACGCTGAGAGGCAGAGAGTCTGAGACTCTGAGACGCAGAGACGCAGAGACGCTCAGACGTAGAGCCGTAGAGACGCTGAGATGCAGAGGCTCTGAGACGCAGAGACACTGAGACACTGAGACGCAGAGACTCTGAGAGGCAGAGATGCTGAGACGAACAGACTCTGAGACGCAGAGAATCTGAGACTCTGGGACGCTGAGATGCTGAGACCCAGAGACGCTGAAGTGCAGAGATCTTGAGTCACTGAGACGCAGAGACGCTGAGGCGCAGAGACTCTGAGACACAGCGACGCTGAGACGCAGAAATCTTGAGACGTTGAGACGCCGAGACTCTGAGACGCAGAGATGCTGAGATGCAGCGACTCTGAGACGCAGAGACGCTGAGTCGCAGAGAATCTGAGAGGCAGAGACTCTGAGATGCAGAGACTCTGAGACGCAGAGACGCTGAGTCGCAGAGAATCTGAGAGGCAGAGACGCTGAGACGCTGAGGCGCAGTGACTCATATGCATTGAGGCGCTGAGTCGCTGAGACGCTGGGACGCAGAGACTCTGAGACGCAGAGAGTCTGAGACGCAGAGACGCTGAGACTCAGACACTCTGAGACGCTGAGATGCAGAAACGCTGAGACGCAGAGACTCTGAGACCCTGAGACGCTGAGACACTGAGAATCTGTGACTCTGAGACGCAGAGACGCTGAGACGCAGAGACTCTGAGACTCTGAGATGCTGAGACGCAGAGACGCTCAGACGTAGAGCCGTAGAGACGCTGAGATGCAGAGACTCTGAGGCGCAGAGACGCTGAGATGGAGAGACTCTGAGACGCAGAGACTCTGAGACGCTGAGAGGCAGAGAGTCTGAGACTCTTATACTCTGAGACGCAGAGACTCTGAGTCGCAGAGACTCAGAGAGGGAAAGACTCTGAGACACAGAGCCACTGAGACTCAGAGACTCTGAGACGCTGAGACGCAGAGACTCTGAGACGCAGAGACTCTCAGACTCTGAGACGCTGAGATGCAGAGACGCTGAGACGCAGAGACTCTGAGACGCAGAGACTCTCAGACTCTGAGACGCTGAGATGCAGAGACGCTGAGACGCAGAGACTCTGAGACGCAGAGACGCAGAGACGCTGAGACGCTGAGACGCAGAGACTCTGTCTCAGAGTCTCTGCATCTCGGCGTCTCTGCTTCTCTGCGTCTCAGCGTCTCTGGGTCTCTGCGTCTCTGCGTCTCAGAGTCTCTGCGTCTCTGAGTCTCTGCATCTCAGCGTCTCAGAGTCTCTGCGTCTCAGCGTCTCAGCTTATCTCCGCCTCAGAGTCTCACAGTCTCCTCATCTCAACGTCTCAGAGTCTCAGAGTGTCTGAGGCTCTGTGTCTCAGCGTCTCAGAGTCTCAGAGTCTCTGCGTCTCTGCATCTCAGAGTCTCTGCTTCTCTGAGTCTCTGTGTCTCTGTGTCTCAGCGTCTCTGCTTCTCAGCATCTCACTGTCAGTGCGTCACAGAGTGTCAGAGTCTCTGATTCTCTGAGGCTCTGATGCCCTGCGTCTCTGCGTCTCAGGGTTTCAGAGTCTCAGATTCACTGCGTCTCAGCGTCTCTGCATCTCAGAGTCTTTGTGTCTCAGAGTCTCAGCGTCTCAGAGTTTCTGCGCCTCAGAGTCTCTGCGTTTCAGCGTCTCTGCGTCTCAGAGTTTCGGAGTCTCAGATCCACTGAGTCTCAGCATCTCAGCGTCTCTGCGTCTCTGTGCCTCTGCTTCACAGATTCTGAGTCTCTGAGTCTCTGCATCTCAGTGTTTCAGAGTCTCAGCGTCTTAGCGTCTCTGCATCTCTGAGTCTCTGCATTTCAGCGTCTCTACGTCTCAGAGTCTCTGTGTCTCAGAGTTTCAGATTCTCTGCATCTCTGCGTCTCAGCATCTCTGCGTCTCAGAGTCTCACAGTCTCAGCGTCTCTGCGTCTCAGAGTCTCACAGTCTCAGCGTATCTGCATCTCAGAGTCTCTGAGCCTCGGAGTCTAAGAGTCTCTGAGTCTCTCATTTCAGCGTCTCAACGTCTCAGCATCTGAGAGACTCAGAGTTTTCGTGTCTCAGAGTCTCTGTGTCTCAGAGTCTCAGACTCTCTGTGTCTCAGAGTCTCTGCGTCTCAGCGTCTCTGCGTCTCGGCGTCTCTGAGTCTCAGAGTCTCTTCGTCTCAGCGTCTCTGCAGCTCAGCGTCTCAGTGTCTCTGCATCTCAGAGTCTCAGATTCTCTGAGGCTCTGAGTCTCAGTGTCTCAGCATCTCTGCGTCTCAGAGTTTCAGAGACTCAGATTCAGTGAGTCTCAGCATTTCAGCTTCTCTGCATCTCTGCGTCTCAGACTGTCAGAGTCTCTGCTTCTCAGCATCTCCGCGTCTCAGATTCTCTGAGTGTCTGTGTCTCTGCGTCTCAGAGTCTCTGCATCTCAGAGTCTATGAGTCTCAGAGTCTCTTCGTCTCAGTGTCTCAGTGTCTCAACGTCTCTGCATCTCTGAGTCTCTGCGCCTCTGCGTCTCAGAGTCTCAGAGAATCTGCATTTCAGCGTCCCTGCGTCTCTGCACCTCAGAGTCACTGAGTGTCTGCGTCTCTGCGTCTCAGAGTCTCTGCGTCTCAGTGCCTCTGTTTCTCGGCGTCTCAGAATCTCGGCGTCTCAGTCTCAGATTCTCTGCGTCTCTGCGTCTCAGCGTCTCTGCATCTCAGCGTCTCAGCGTCTCTGCATCTCAGCATCTCTGAGTCTCAGAGTCTCAGAGTCTCAGAGTCTCTTCGTCTCAGCGTCTCTGTGTCTCAGAGTCTCAGAGTCTCTTCGTCTCAGCGTCTCTGTGTCTCAGAGTCTCTGAGCCTCTGAGTCTGTGAGTCTCAGCGTCTCTGCGTCTCTGTGTCTCAGACTCTGCGTCTCCGAGTCTCTGAGTCTCTGTGTCTCTGCGTCTCAGAATCTCTGCGTCTCAGTCTCTGTGTGTCTGATTCTCAGAGTCTCAGATTCACTGCGTCTCAACATCTCAGCTTCTCTGCGTCTCTGTGTCTCTGCTTCATAGAGTCTCTGCGTCTCAGCGTTTCAGAGTCTCAGCGTCTCAGTGTCACTGCGTCTCCACCTCTCTGCGTCTCAGGGTTTCTGAGTCTCTGCGTTTCAGCGTCTCTGCGTCTCAGACTCTCTGAGTCTCTGGATCTCAGCGTGTCTATGTCTCAGAGTCTCTGCGTCTCAGAGTCTCTCAGTGTCTGCGTCTCAGAGTCTCAGAGTCCCTGCGTCTCTTTGTCTCAGAGTCTCTGAGTCACTGCGTCTCATCGTCTCAGCGTCTCAGAGTGCCTGCGTCTCAGAATCTCAGAGTCTCAGAGTCTCTGCGTCTCAGAGTTTCAGAGTCTCAGATTCACTGCGTCTCAACATCTCAGCTTCTCTGCGTCTCTGTGTCTCTGCTTCATAGAGTCTCTGCGTCTCAGCGTTTCAGAGTCTCAGCGTCTCAGTGTCACTGCGTCTCCACCTCTCTGCGTCTCAGGGTTTCTGAGTCTCTGCGTTTCAGCGTCTCTGCGTCTCAGACTCTCTGAGTCTCTGGATCTCAGCGTGTCTATGTCTCAGAGTCTCTGCGTCTCAGAGTCTCTCAGTGTCTGCGTCTCAGAGTCTCAGAGTCCCTGCGTCTCTTTGTCTCAGAGTCTCTGAGTCACTGCGTCTCATCGTCTCAGCGTCTCAGAGTGCCTGCGTCTCAGAGTCTCAGAGTCTCAGCGTCTCTGCGTCTCAGAGACTCTGCGTCTTAGAGTCACTGCGTCTCTGCGTCTCATCATCCCAGAGTGTCTGCGTCTCAGAGTCTCTGCATCTCAGAGTCTGTGCGTCTCAGAGTCTCTGTGTCTCTGCGTCTCAGAGTATCTGCATCACTGTGTCTCTGCATCTCAGAGTCTCAGCGTCTCAGATTCTCAGACTCTTTGCGTCTGAGTCTCAGAGTCTCAGCGTCTCAGAGTCTCATAGTCTCAGAGTTTCTTTGTCTTTGCATCTCTGCGTCTCAGCGTCTCTGAGTCTCTGCGTCTCAGCTTCTCTGCGTCTCAGAATCTCAGAGTCTTTGAGCCTCTGCTTGGCTGCGTCTTATTGTCTCAGACTCTCTACGTCTCAGACTCTCTGCGTGTCTGTGTCTCGGCGTCTCTGAGGCTCTGCATCTCAGCGACTTAGAGTCTCAGAGTCTCTGCGCCTCTGCGTTTCTGCGTCTCAGAGTCTCAGATACTTGGAGTCTCTGCGTCTCAGTGTCTCTGCGTCTCACTGTCTCAGAGTCTCAGCGTCAATGCGTCTCTGCGTCTCAGAGTCTCAGTTTCTCTGCGTCTCTATGTCTTAGCATCTCTGAGTCGCTGCGTCTCTGCATCTCAGATCCTCTGAGTCTCTGCGTCTTATCGTCTCTGCATCTCATAGTCTCAGAATCTGTGAGTCTCTGAGTCTCTGCATCTCAGCGTCTCAGAGTCTCAGAGTCTCTGCGTCTCAGAATCTCAGAGTCTCAGATTCTCTGCATTTCAGAATGTCTGTGTCTCAGAGTCTCAGAGTCTCTGCGTCTCAGAGTCTCAGAGTCTTAGCGTCTCAGAGTCTCTGCATCTCAGAGTCTCAGAGACCCTGCGTCTTAGAGTCACTGCGTCTCTGCGTCTCTGCGACTCAGCGTCTCAGTGTCTCTGCCTCTCAGAGTCTCAGCGTCTCAGAGTCACTACGTCTCTGCACCTCAGAGTCTCCGCGTTTCAGAGTCTCTGCGTCTCAGAGTCTCAGCGTCTCAGAGTCTCTGCGTCTCAGAGTCTCTGCGTCTCAGAGTCTCAGCGTCTCAGAGTCTCTGTATCTCAGAGTCTCAGCGTCTCAGTGTCGCTGTGTCTCAGAGTCTCTATGTCTCTGCATCTCAGAGTCTCTGCGTCTCTGTATCTCAGAGTCTCAGAGTCTCTATGTCTCAGAGACTCAGAGTCTCAGAGACTCAGAGTCTCAGCGTCTGAGAGTCTCTGTGTCTCAGAGTTTCAGAGCCTCTGCGTCTCAGAGTCTCAGAGTCTCAGCGTCTCACAGTCTCAGAGTCTCAGTGTCTCTGCGTCTCAAAGTCTCTTCGTCTCTGAGTCTCCACGTCTCTGAGTCTCTGCATCTCAGCGTCTCTGCGTCTCAGAGTCTCTGAGGATATGCGTCTCAGCATCTCAGCGCCTCTGCGTCTCAGAGTCACAGAGTCTCTGCGTCTCAGAGTTTGAGTCTCAGATTCACTGTGTCTTAGCATCTCAGCATCTTTGCGTCTCTGTGCCTCTACTTCACAGAGTCTCTGAGTCTCTGCATCTCAGAGTTTCAGAGTCTCAGCATCTTTGCGTCTCTGCGTCTCAGAGTCTCTGAGTCTCTGCGCCTCTGCGTCTCTGCGTCTCTGCGCCTCTGCGCCTCAGAGTCTCTGCGTCTCTGCGTCTCAGAGTCTCTGTGCTGCTGCATCTCAGAGCCTCTGAGTCTCTGAGTTTCTGTGTCTCAGCATCTCAGCGTCTCTGCATCTCAGCGTGTCAGAGTCTCAGACTCTTTGCGTCTGAGTCTCAGCGTCTTAGAGTCTCATAGTCTCAGAATTTCTTCGTCTTTGCATCTCTGCGTCTCAGCGTCTCTGAGTCTCTGCGTCTCAGGTTCTCTGCATCTCAGAATCTCAGAGTCTCAGAGTCTCTGCTTCTCTGCGTCTCAGCATCTCAGAGTCTCTGCATCTCAGAGTCTCAGAGACCCTGCGTCTTAGAGTCACTCCGTCTCAGAGTCTCTGCGACTCAGCATCCCAGTGTCTCTGCGTCTTAGAGTCTCAGCGTCTCAGAGTGGCTACATCTCTGCGCCTCAGAGTCTCTGCGTCTCTGCGACTCAGCATCTCAGAGTCTCTGCGCCTCAGAGTCTCTGCGTCTCTGCGACTCAGCATCTCAGAGTCTCTGCATCTCAGAGTCTCTGTGTCACTGTGACTCTGCATCACTGCGTCTCACAGTCTCTGTTTCTCCGCGTCTCTGCGTCTCAGAATCTCTGTGTCTCAGTGTCTGTGCCTCAGGATGTCTGCGTCTCAGGGTCAGAGCCTGTGCGTCTCTGTGACTCTGCGTCTCTGCGTCTCAGAGTCTCTGAGTCTCTGCGTCTCCACGTCTCTGAGTCTCTGCATCTCAGAGTCTCAGCGTCTCAGCAGCTCAGCGTCTCACAGTCTCAGAGTCTCAGTGTCTCTGCGTCTCCGAGTTTCAGAGTCTCAGATTCACTGTGTCTCAGCATCTCAGCGTCTTTGCGTCTCTGCGTCTCAGAGTCTCTGCGTCTCTGCGTCTCAGCGTCTCAGAGTCTCAGAGTCTCAGCATCTTTGCATCTCTGCGTCTCATAGTCTCTGTGACTCTGCGTCTCTGCGTCTCAGAGTCTCTGTGACTCTGCGTCTCTGCATCTCAGAGTCTCTACATCTCTGCGCCTCTGCGTCTCTGTGTCTCAGAGTCACTAAGTCTCTGAGTCTCAGCATCTCAGCATCTCTGCGTCTCAGCGTGTCAGAGTCTCAGAGTCTTTGCGTCTGAGTCTCAGAGTCTCAGCATCTCAGAGTCTCAGAGCCTCATAGTCTCAGAATTTCTTCGTCTATGCATCTCTGCGTATCAGAGTCTCTGCGTCTCAGCTTCTCTGCGTCTCAGAATCTCAGAGTCTCAGAGTCTCTGTTTGTCTGCATCTCTGTGTCCCAGAGTCTCTGTGTCTCAGAGTCTCTGCTTCTCTGCCTCTCAGAGTCTCTGCATCTCTGCGTCTCTGCGTCTCAGAGTCTCTGTGACTCTGCGTCTCTGCATCTCAGAGTCTCTACATCTCTGCGCCTCTGCGTCTCTGTGTCTCAGAGTCACTAAGTCTCTGAGTCTCAGCATCTCAGCATCTCTGCGTCTCAGCGTGTCAGAGTCTCAGAGTCTTTGCGTCTGAGTCTCAGAGTCTCAGCATCTCAGAGTCTCAGAGCCTCATAGTCTCAGAATTTCTTCGTCTATGCATCTCTGCGTATCAGAGTCTCTGCGTCTCAGCTTCTCTGCGTCTCAGAATCTCAGAGTCTCAGAGTCTCTGTTTGTCTGCATCTCTGTGTCCCAGAGTCTCTGTGTCTCAGAGTCTCTGCTTCTCTGCCTCTCAGAGTCTCTGCATCTCTGCGTCTCTGCGTCTCAGAGTCTCTGCATCTCAGAGTCTCAGAGACCCTGCGCCTTAGAGTCACTGCGTCTCTGCGACTCAGCATCCCAGTGTCTCTGCGCCTCAGAGTCTCTGCGTCTCAGAGTCTCTGCTTCTCAGAGTGTCTGCGTCTCAGAGTCTCTGCGTCTCTGCGTCTCATAGTCTCTGTTTCTCTGAGTCTCTGCTTCTCAGAATATCTGTGCCTCAGGATGTCTGCGTCTCAGAGTCTCAGAATCTCTGCTTCTCTGTGACTTTGCATCTCTGCATCTCAGAGTCTGCGTCTCAGATTAGAACATAAGAACATAAGAAATAGGAGCAGGAGTAGGCCATCCAGCCCTTCGAGCCTTCCCCGCCATTCAATAAGATCATGGCTGATCTGTCGCTGCTCAGTTCCACTTGCCCGCCCTCTCCCCATAACCCTTAATCCCCTCTCTTATCAAGAACCCATCAACCCGCGTCTTGAAAATATTTAGCGAGGCAGCCTCCACCACTTCAACGGGCAGAGAATTCCAGAGATTCACCACCCTTTGAGTGAAGAAGTTCCTCCTCAACTCCGTTCTAAACCGCCCCCCCTTTTATCTTGAGGCTGTGCCCCCTTGTCCTACTGTCTTTTTTGAGCGGGAAGAGTCTTTCCACCTCTATCCTATCCATCCCATTCATCATCTTATACGTCTCAATGAGATCTCCTCTCATTCTTCTAAACTCTAACGAGTACAAGCCCAGTTTATTCAGCCTCTCCTCATAGCTCAACCCCCTCAACTCCGGTATCAGCCTAGTAAACCTCCTCTGCACTGTGTCTCATCGTCTCAGCGTCTCTGTGTCTCAGTGACTCTGCGTCTCAGAGTCTCTGCGTCTCTGCGTCTCAGTATAAAAGGGGGGCGGTTTAGAACGGAGTTGAGGAGGAACTTCTTCACTCAAAGGGTGGTGAATCTGTGGAATTCTCTGCCCGTTGAAGTGGTGGAGGCTACCTCGCTAAATATTTTTAAGACGCAGGTTGATGGGTTTTTGATAGGAGAGGGGATTAAGGGTTATGGGGAGAGGGCGGGAAAGTGGAACTGAGCAGCGACAGATCAGCCATGATCTTATTGAATGGCGGGGCAGGCTCGAAGGGCTGGATGGCCTACTCCTGCTCCTATTTCTTATGTTCTTACGTTCTTATGTTCTCTATGTCTCTGTGTCTCTTCATCTCAGAGTCATTGCGTCTCTGCGTCTCAGAGTCTCTGCGTCTCTGCGTCTCTGCGCCTCAGAGTCTCTGCGTCCCTGCATCTCAGAGTCTCAGAGTCTCTACGTCTCAGAGTCTCAGAGACTCAGAGTCTCTGCATCTCAGAGTGTCTCCGTCTCAGAGACTCTCTGTCTCAGATTCTCTGTTTCTCAAAGTCTCAAAGTCCCTGCATCTCAGAGTCTCTGCGTCTCAGAATATCTGCGTCTCTGCGTCTCAGTGTCTCAGTGTCTCTGGGTCTCAGGGTCTCAGGGTCTCTGTGTCTCTGGCTCTCTGGGTCTCTGGCACTCCGGTTCTCAGGGCCTCAGGGTCTCTGGCTCTCTGGGTCTCTGGATCTCAGTGTCTCTGGGTCTCTGTGTCTCAGGGTCTTTGGGTCTCAAGGGCTCAGAGTCTCAGTTTCTCAGTGTCTCAGGATCTGATTGTCTCAGAGTCTCAGGGTCTCAAGGTCCAGGGTTTCAGTGTCTCAATGTCTGAGGGTCTCAGTTACTCAGGGTCTCAGAGTCTCGGGTTTTCTGGTTCTCAAGGTCTCTGGGTCTCAGGGTCACTGGGTCTCAGGGTCTCAGTGTCTCAGGGTCTCAGTGTCTCAAGGCCTCAGTGTCTCAGTGTTTCAGTGTCTCAGTGTTTCAGAGTCTCAGTGTTTCAGGGTCTCAGGGACTCTGGTTCTCAGGGTCTCTGGTTCTGTGGTTCTGTGGGTCTCACGGTCTCTGCGTCTCAGGATATCTGGGTCTCAGTGTCTCAGGGTTTCAATGTCTCAGGGTCTCAGAGTCTCAGTGTGTCAGGGTCTTTGTGTCTCAGGGTCTTTGGGTCTCAAGGGCTGAGGGTCTCAGTTTCTCAGTGTCTCAGTGCCTCAGGGTCTGAGTGTCTCAGGTACTCAGGGTCTCAAGGTCCAGGGTTTCAGTGTCTCAATGTCTGAGGGTCTCAGTTACTCAGGGTCTCAGAGTCTCGGGTTCTCTGGTTCTCAAGGCCTTTGGGTCTCAGGGTCACTGGGTCTCAGGGTATCAGTGTCTCAGTGTCTCTGGGTCTCTGCTTCACTGGGTCCCAGTGTCTCAGGGTCTCAGCGTCTCAGCTCTGAGGGTCAGAGGGTATCTGGGTCTCAGTGTCTCATGGTCTCAGGGACTCTGGGTCTCAGGGTCTCTGGTTCTGTGGTTCTCTGGGTCTCACGGTCTCTGCGTCTCAGGATATCTGGGTCTCAGTGTCTCAGTGTCTCAGTGTCTCAGGGTTTCAATGTCTCAGGGTCTCATAGTCTCAGTGTCTCAGGGTCTCATGTTCTCAGGGTCTCAGAGTCTCGGGTTCTCTGGGTCTCAAGGTCTCTGGGTCTCAGGATCACTGGGTCTCTGGGTCTCTGGGTCTCAGGGTCTCATGTTCTCAGTGTCTCAATGTCTCAGGGTCTCAGTGTCTCAATGTCTCAGGGTCTCGGAGTCTCTGGGTCTCAGGATCTCAGTGTCTCAGGGTCTCAGGGATTCAGTGTCTCAGTGCCTCAATGTCTCAGGGTCTCTGGGTCTCAGGGTCTGAGTGTCTCTGGGTCTCAGGGTCAGAGTGCCTCTGGGTCTCAGTGTCTCAGTGTGTTAGGGTCTCAGGGTCTCAGTGTCTCCTGGTCTCAGGGATTCTGGGTCCCAGGGTCTCTGGTTCTCTGGGTCTCAGTGTCTCAGTGTCTCAGTGTCTCAGGATATCTGGGTCTCAGTGTCTCAGGGTTTCAGAGTCTCAGGGTCTTACGGTCTCAATGTCTCAGGGTCTCAGGGATTCAGTGTCTCAGTGCCTCAATGTCTCAGGGTCTCAGGGTCTCAGGGTCTGAGTGTCTCTGGGTCTCGGGGTCAGAGTGCCTCTGGGTCTCAGGATCAGAGTGCCTCTGGGTCTCAGTGTCTCAGTGTGTCAGGGTCTCAGGGTCTCAGTGTCTCCTGGTCTCAGGGATTCTGGGTCTCAGGGCCTCTGGTTCTCTGGGTCTCAGTGTCTCAGTGTCTCGTGTCTCAGGATATCTGGGTCTCAGTGTCTCAGGGTTTCAGGGTCTCACGGTCTCAGTGTCTCAGGGTCTCAGGGATTCAGTGTCTCAGTGCCTCAATGTCTCAGGGTCTCTGGGTCTCAGGGTCTGAGTGTCTCTGGGTCTCAGGGTCAGACTGCCTCTGGGTCTCAGTGTCTCAGTGTGTCAGGGTCTCAGGGTCTCAGTGTCTCCTGGTCTCAGGGATTCTGGGTCTCAGTGTCTCAGGGCTTCAGTCTCAGGGTCTCACGGACCCAGTGTCTCAGGGTCTCATGTTCCTAGTGTCTCAAGGTCTCAGGGTCTCAGTGTCTCAATGTGTCAGGGTCTCAGTGTCTCAGGGTCTCATGTTCTCAGGGTCTCAGTGTCTCAGGGTCTCAGGGGCTCAGTGTCTCAGTGCCTCAATGTCGCAGGGTCTCAGGGTCTCTGGGTCTCAGGGTCTCAGGGTCTGAGTGTCTCTGGGTCTCAGGGTCAGAGTGCCTCAGGGGCTCTGGTTCTGTGTGTCTCAGGGTTTCAGTGTCTCAGTGTCTCAGTGTCTCAGGGTCTCAGTGTCTCAGGGTCTCAGTGTCTCAGTGTCTCTGGGTCTTTGGGTCTTTGGGTCTCAGGGCTTCCGCGTATCCGGGTCTCAGGGTCTCTGGGTCTCTGGTTCTCTGGGTCTCAGTGTCTCTGGGTCTCTGTGTCTCAGGGTCTCAGAGTCCCAGGTTCTCTGTGTCTCAGGGTCTTTGGTTCTCAGGGGCTGAAGGTCTCAGTGTCTCAGTGCCTCAGGGTCTGAGTGTCTCTGGGTCTCAGGGTCTCAGTGTGTCAGTGTCTCAGGGTCTCTGGGTCTCATAGTCTCTGGGTCTCTGGTTTACTGGGTCTCAGTGTCTCAGGGACTCAGGGTCTCAGTGCCTCAGTGT